>NC_081154.1:19774950-19824950 GCF_958295425.1 Solea solea
TGGTGGGGACTTGAACTGCCGACCTTCCGGGTACAAGCCAAGTTCCCTTTCCACTTGGCCACGGGTTTCCCACAAATATTTCAAATGCCGAATTCATTAAAATCAGACATTAGAAGTTAGTGATGGAGGCAGCAGTGGATCAACAACTGATGTTAAAATCACTGATTTTCTGAATGAGGTTTGGTGTGTGAGAGTGAGTGGGTTACACACTTCACTCACCTGGTGGAACAGTGAGATAAACACGTGATCGTGTGACGGTTATTTATTATCAGACTTAAAACTGTTCTGGTTAGTTAGTGAAAGGTGGAGGAGTCACACTCACACACACACACACACACACACACGCTCTCTCCCTCACACACACACACACACCTGCTCTCTCCCTCACACACGCACACACACACCTGCTCTCTCCCTCACACACGCACACACACACCTGCTCTCTCCCTCACACACACACACACGCTCTCTCTCCCTCACACACGCACACACACACACACATGCTCTCTCCCTCACACATACACACACACACACACATGCTCTCTCTCCCTCACACACACACATACACACACACCTGCAGTGTCGTGCCTCCCACTCGCCTTCGTCCTCCTCTTCTATGACTCATCATTTCTGTGTGTGTGTGTGTGTGCGCGCGCGGCTCCGCCCACTCCCACAGTCCATTCAGCGCGAGGACAGTGAAGTGAAGTGGACTGAAGTGGACTGAAGAAGACTCTGGACGTTCAGTTCTTTTTTCAGAATCATAAACCAGTTTTAAATCTCAGATTATATCACAGGCCTATAGGATTTGGACACGCCCACATTTAAAATAGACCCAGTTGCTAGAACAACGTCATGGTTCTGACGGATGGAGATGGAGCTCTGGTTCCGCGTGGAACCAGAACCAGAACCAGTAAATACTGAAGTGAATAATTCATCATCATTTTATTTTGTTGTTACTGTCATTTTAAATGTTTTTTTTATGGTTTAACGATCATAAAATAACTGATCAATTATTACACAAACGTATCAACGTCATTTCATCATGAAAAGAATCAACGTTAATGTCCATGAAGCGTCTGACCTGCTGCCACCCAGTGGTCAGTGTGTGAACAGCAGCCTTACTCACTTTTTTAATTTTAAGATTTAAACAAATGTTTTTAAAAAAGGAAACAATCGATCACGTGATGACACGTGTGTGTGTGTGTGTGTGTGTGTGTGAAAGACGTGGTGTGGATCGTGTGTACACTGATTTCTTGGTAAACATATGGAGAGATCATTAAAGGGATAGTTCAGGTGGTGTGAGCGCCCCCTGCTGCTCACAGCTCTGACTGCAGGGAAGTCGCCCGCCACCGATCTTCAGCTGTGTCAGCACATTGGGTCCTTGAATTGAAGGGAACTGGTCCTGGAAAAGTCCTTGATTCCAGTGATGTTGAGCACGGTTTGAGAACCCTGTGATTATGTGTGTGTGTGTGTGTGTGTGTGTGTGTGTGTGTGTGTGTGTGTGTGTGTGTGTATGTGTGTGTGCGTGTGTGTGTATGTGTGTGTGCGTGTCAGAACCTCAACTACGCCTTTATTAAAATTCATGTTTACTTCAGTCCTTCATGAGTCGTCTGCAACAGCCGAGGAGGAGGAGGTGCTGATGGAGCAGCTGATGGAGCAGCTGATGGAGGAGCTGAGGGAGGAGCTGAGGGAGCAGCTGATGGAGCAGCTGATGGAGCAGCTGATGGAGCAGCTGATGGAGGAGCTGAGGAGCAGCTGATGGAGGAGCTGAGGAGCGGCTGAGGAGCAGCTGATGGAGCAGCTGATGGAGCAGCTGATGGAGGAGCTGAGGAGCAGCTGATGGAGGAGCTGATGGAGGAGCTGATGGAGCAGCTGATGGAGCAGCTGATGGAGCAGCTGATGGAGGAGCTGATGGAGGAGCTGATGGAGGAGCTGATGGAGGAGCTGATGGAGCAGCTGATGGAGCAGCTGATGGAGGAGCTGAGGAGCAGCTGATGGAGGAGCTGATGGAGGAGCTGAGGAGCAGCTGATGGAGGAGCTGATGGAGCAGCTGATGGAGGAGCTGAGGAGCAGCTGATGGAGGAGCTGAGGAGCAGCTGATGGAGGAGCTGATGGAGGAGCTGAGGAGCAGCTGATGGAGGAGCTGATGGAGGAGCTGAGGAGCAGCTGATGGAGGAGCTGATGGAGGAGCTGAGGAGCAGCTGATGGAGGAGCTGATGGAGGAGCTGATGGAGGAGCTGATGGAGCAGCTGATGGAGGAGCTGATGTTCTCATACAGCCAGCAGCTCTCGCTCTGCTTTCTTCCTGGAACGTTCTCTCTCTGAAACACAAACACAGATCAGCTGATCAGCAGTTTCTTATTCAGACTTGAGTGAGTGAGTGAGTGAGTGAGTGAGAGAGAGAGAGAGATGGTAACTGTAACATAATTCAAAGTAACGCTCGTCTTCAGTGTTTCCTGACTCACTTCCTGTTTGTCAACATTCCAACAGGAGACTTTCTTTGGGGGTGGAGCCTCAGCTAGCAGCCTGACTACAAGCTCCGCCCCCAAAGACCCCACACAAGCCCTGTGCATGAACCAACACCACAAGGTGTCACTCATTCTGACATACACATACACACAGACACACAGACACACACAGACACAGACACACACACAGACACACACACCTGGCTTCTGCTCTGGAACATCAGGAAGCTCGTCTGCAGGAATCTCAGGAAGATCCAAGTCTCCCTAAAAATGATTTAAAAAAACAGATGAAGTCACACAAAGAGAGAGGGGAGGAGCAAAGAGAAGGAGGAGGACCTGTGGTCACTGATGACCTCTCTGACCTGAGTAATGGCGTCCAGCTCGGCCAGGACAGCGTCTTCGTCCTCCTGAGACAGAGACCCCGCGAGCATGTCGTCAATTTGCTGCGAGAAAACACAAACATTTGTCGTTCAAAGACAAAAAACAAATAAACAAATAAACAAATAAACAAACTTCAACAGGAAACTGTAAAAAAAATCACCCGCTGATATTCAATGGCGTCCTGAGTTTCATCCATGATACGCTCGACTTCTTCAATGGACATCGCCTGAGACGGAGCGAGAGGGAGACATTAACCAGAGCGCTAACCAGATTCATCAGTAACCAGATCACAGGTCAAAGGTCAAAGGTCACCCACCTCATGCATCTTCTTCAAACATTCATTTCCAACCTTCAAACCATCGATAACTTTCTTCTCAATCTGTGCAAACTCCAGGTCCTGAACCTGAAACCACAACAACACGTTTCACGTTAACGCTGCTGCAGTTCTGCTGCAGTTCTGCTGCGCTCCACATGGTGGCAGCAGTGAACTCACCAGACGCTCCAGGTTACTGATCTGGGTCTCAGTCTTGTCCAGGAGTTTGTCCTGGTAACGTTTCTTCTTCAGCAGGAGGAGAGCTTTTCTGAAACATGGATCACAACTTCATGTCAACGACGACAACAACATCATGTAACACACACACATAAGGACTTTGATTTAAGTCGATGTCAACAGAGACACAAAGAGACACAACAGAGACACACACACATTCAGTGGAATCCAAACTGTGCAGATGATGTTTGAACATGACGTTTGACGCGCGTGACAGCAGAGAAACACATAAACTCACTCTTTCTTTCCATCTTTCAGCAGCTGTTTGGCTAAAACTCTCTCTTTGCTCAGCTGAATGTTGATCTTCTTCTGATATTGTCGCAGTTTATCTCTCTGTTGTTTCAGTTGCTGCAAAAAAGTCACACACACACACACACTTAAAATGTTCCACTACAAACGTAAACAAATAAACAACTTAAGATACGACTCGTGTGTAAAAACAGCTGAGCTTTAGTTTCACTGGTTATTTTTAACTACTTATTACTAAAGACTTGGCCGAACACTGATTACAGGTCAAAGTATCATCAAGTTAATCCACATAAGAACATATTAAAGTGCAAAAACTCCTGCCGAATTTAAGAAAGTGTCATTAGAAGTGCCACTGAGTGAAGTAATGTAGTTTATGCTGTGTTTTTAATATTACTGGAGACCATTATTTGTTGAAATGACACTTTTCTAGAGGAGGTCTGGTTAGCCAAGAGCTAATGTTAGCGAGCTAGCTTACAACACTCACCAGAACGGCTTTGTCTTGTTCCGTCACGCGCGTTTGTTTCTTTTTTCCAAAAATGTTTCCCATCGTGACAAAGCATCACAGCCACAATTCACCACCGGAACTACGACGCGTTTTCTGCGGGTTCACCAACTTCAGAGGCAGCGTCTGCTCCGCTCCTGTCTTCACTGACTGTCCACACCCGCGACAACAAGGACGGAAGCCGACAACAGTCAAAAGCGCTGAAAACAGACGTCATTAAAAGGAGCACGCGCCTGGATTTGACTTTAATAAACACGTCAAATATTTAGACGATAGAGTGACGTCACTTGTTGTCAATTGTCAATAAAAATGTGCCTGAAAAAGGGAAAAGAAATCAGTAGTTTGTCGAGTCACAGGTGGACAGCGCCCCTCTGTGGCCGCAGCACAAAGTGCAACATGAGACATTCGAACACTTCCGGTGATGCTTACAAAATAATTGAGTGAAATGAAAGAACAATCATGGGCTGGTGTTGGAACGTTTCACCGCCCGGGTTCGATTGGTGGTTGGTGAAGATCTTTTCTGGTGGGACCACAGCGCCCCCTACAGACACGCGCAGCAAACCGCAGTTGAAGAATAAACTTAAAATCCTTATGATGCTGCAGTGTTTGTTTAGTGCACATTCTGATACAGAGATGGATTCAATTAGACCAGTTTAATAAAATAAATGACAAACACAGTAAAGAGCAGTGTAGGGCTTTTATTTTCTTTGAAGGAAGTGACTTTGACATCGAAATTGTTGTCAGTTTTATTCATTTCTTTCAATCCCAGCTTCCTCTGTTGTTGTGAGCGTGAGACAAGTGTCTCAGCTCCACCGCTCGATGATCAAATAACACATTCATCTCTGGAAATTAGTCCAAAAAAACCCAGTATATTTTAAGGGTGTTGTGGCCTTTTAACAAACATCAACACAACAGAAGAAAGAAAGAAAGCGTTCCAGTGACGTAAAAAAGAAACAGTCGTGAATTTACAACCATTTTTATCTGAGATAAAATAACTTGAGGAGATATAACTGAATGATTATTTTTAGAGGAACATTTATTCATGAGGACGTCACAGTCCCACAGCTCAGTGACAGGAGGGAAAACACACAGTATTCCAAGAATCAAAGCAGTGCACAGACCATAATACAACTGTCCAAGAACAAAAGAACAAAAAAGGAAACCGGCACCAGTCGCTGACGTCGTCCTCCATGTGTGAAGTGTTTTCAACTGATGCTTTTATTTTGGAAGTGTGGGGGACAAATGTGCAAAAAAAACACGTTATTTCATTATGAATATTATTATTTTTAGGGAACGTGACAAACTCACACGCTTCACACGGATGTCGCACACAAACACAAACGTTTCATAAATAAAAACACGTGATGTCGCATTTTTGACACAGCAAAGCTTGTTTACGGTCACATTCAAAACAAAACAGGAACACACACAAACACGTGTAAACAATGTAATACATACCAAAGAGCAAATTAATATATATATATTTATATATATATATATATATATATATATATATATATATATGTGTGTGTGTGTGTTGACCCAAACTAAAGAATAAGACAAATAAAAACACCAGTCCAGTTCACTTTAGTCCATTTAGAAAAAAGAATCCACTTCTGGGAGCAGGTCCAGAGGTCAGAGGTCAGAGGTGAATCAGTGGATGGTCTGGATGCTTCCTCAGTGAAGACACACCATTTTGATTCTACACCTCCTCATATGAGAGTGTAGAGGGGGCGGAGCTACGTGGGCAGCATGAACCCAGGTTAACAGACAATGATAAATAAACAAAAAGCTTTAAACAAAGTTTTCTCCACTGCGACGTCTGCGGTGAACGTGTGAAAATATTCACATAACACATAAAAACAAAGTCAAAAATATGAACACAAACGCAACACAGCAGCGACGAGGCTCAACCTTCAAAATAAAAGCTCCATAACAAGCCCCGCCTCCCTGCACCTGAGGTCATCAGCCTGGTTAAAGTGTGCTACATGTTCTGGAAAGTAAAGGTCAAAGGTCACGTCCACATCCCAGTGTTTGTCCACAATGACCAAAAATAATCCGATACACACATTCCACAATACTGTTTGTGTGTCTCTCTGTGTGTCTGTGTGTGTCTCTCTGTGTCTGCGTGTGTGTGTGTCTCTCTGTGTGTCTGCGTGTGTGTGTGTCTCTCTGTGTGTCTGCGTGTGTGTGGTTGTGTATGTGTCTGCGTGTGTGTGGTTGTGTATGTGTCTGCGTGTGTGTGTCTCCGCGTGTGTGTGGTTGTGTATGTGTCTGTGTCTCTCTGTGTGTCTCTGCGTGTGTGTTTGTGTCTGCGTGTGTCTCTGTGTGTGTGTGTGTGTGTGTGTGTGTGTGTGTCTCTGTGTGTGTCTGCGTGTGTGGTTGTGTATGTGTCTGCGTGTGTGTGTGTCTCTCTGTGTGTGTCTGCGTGTGTGTGTGTGTGTGTCTCTCTGTGTGCGTGTGTGTGTGTGTCTCTCTGTGTGTGTCTGCGTGTGTGTGGTTGTGTATGTGTCTGCGTGTGTGTGTGTGTCTCTCTGTGTGCGTGTGTGTGTCTCTGCGTGTGTGTGTGAGTGAGAGAGTAGACACCTGTGGATTAATCCCATTTCTTTTTAAAAAAACAAGTTTGACAAACAGACAAATGATATGTACACATATATACAGAGTGTAGTGCCCCCATCAGGCAGGCAGAAGCGATCTTTACGTTAAAAACATGATTATATTTGTCACGTTCGCTTCGTGTGAACATTAAAAACAGCATTAGAGTTTCCCGTCACCGTGGTAACAGACTGTCACACACATGCAAACCTCAGAGCCACAGGAGGGAGGCGCTGCAGTGCCCCAGCCCACACACACACACACACACACAGAGACGCTGACTCACTGTGTGTGTGTGTGTGTGTCACCAGAGGGCGGAGCTCAAAGTTGGTGCACGGTGCTGTCGTCGTGATTGGCCGACTGGCCGGCGGCGTCCGGACTAAGACGCTGCCACTGGAAGGTGGTGCTGAGGGAGCCGCCCTCCTCCTCCTCCTTCTCCTGCTCCTTCGCAAACTCCAGGAAAACCTGGCAAACAAACGGCAGATGATGAAGAGGACTCAGGTGTGTGAGCGCCCCCTGCTGCTGCTGCTGAGACACACACACACACACACACACACACACCTGAGAGTGAAACTCACCTGCTCAAACGTCAGCTGAGAGAAGTTGTATTCTTCAAAGTTAAAGGTTTGTTTAGCTGAAGATAAAAAACACACAACACAAACACAAGTTATTCTGTCTGTGTGTGACTGTGTGTGTGTGTCTGTGTGTGTCTGTGTGTACGTGACTGTGTGTGTGTGTTTGTGTGACTGTGTGTGAGACTGTGTCAGTGTGTGCGTGTGAGACTGTGTGTGACTGTGTGTGCGTGTGTGAGACTGTGTTTGTGTGACTGTGTGTGTGTGTGTGTGACTGTGCGTGTGTGTGTCTGTCTGTGTTTGTGTGACTGTGTCTGTCTGTGTGTGTGTGTGAGTTTGTGTGTGTGTGACTGCGTGTGACTGTGTTTGACTGTGTGTGTGTGTGTATGTGTGTGAGTGCGTGTGAGTGTGTGTGAGACTGTGTGAGACTGTGTGTGTGTGTGTGACTATGTGTGTGACTGCATGTGACTGTTTGTGTGACTGTGTGTGAGTGTGTGTGTGAGACTGTGTCTGTGTGTTTGTGTGACTGTGTGAGTGCGTGTGTGTGAGACTGTGTTTGTGTGACTGTGTGTGCGTGTGACTGTGTGTGAGACTGTGTTTGTGTGACTGTGTGTGCGTGTGTGACTGTATGTGTGAGTTTGAGTGACTGTGTGTGTGTGTGTCTGTCTGTGTTTGTGTGACTGTGTGTGTGGGTTTGTGTGACTGTGTGTCTGTGTGTGTGTGTGTGTGTGTGTGTGTGACTGTGTGTGTGTGTGTGTGTGTGTGTGTGTGTGAGACTGTGCGTGAGACTGTGTTTGTGTGACTGTGCGTGTGTGTCTGTGTGACTGTGTGTGTGGGTTTGTGTGACTGTGTGTGTGTGAGGGACTGTGTATGTGTGAGTTTGTGTGACTGCGCGTGTGTGTGTGTGTCTGACTGACTGTGTGTGTTTGTGTGACTGTGTGTGTTTGTGTGACTGTGTGTGTGAGACTTTGTTTGTGTGACTGTGTGTGCCTGTGTGACTGTGTATGTGTGAGTTTGTGTGACTGTGCGTGTGTATGTGTCTGTGTGTGTGTGTGTGGTGTGACTGTGTGTGTGTGTATGACTGTGTGTGTGTGTGTGTGAGACTGTGTGTGACTGCGTGTGTGTGTGTCTGACTGACTGTGTGTGTTTGTTTGACTGTGTGTGTGGGTTTGTGTGACTGTAATGTGTATGTGTGTGTGTGAGTGACTGTGTGTGTGCCTGTGTGTGTGACTGTATGTATGACTGTGTGTGTGTGCGTGCGTGTGACTGTGTGTGTGTTTGTGTGACTGTGTGTGTGAGACTTTGTTTGTGTGACTGTGTGTGACTGTGTATGTGTGAGTTTGTGTGACTGTGCGTGTGTATGTCTGTCTGTGTGTGTTTGTGTGACTGTGTGTGTGGGTTTGTGTGACTGTGTGTGTCTGTGTGTGTGTCTGTGACTGTGTGTGTATGACTGTGTGTGTGTGTGACTGTGTGTGTGACTGTGTGTGTGTGTGACTGTGTGTGTGTGAGAGTGTGTGTGTGTGTGTGACACTGTGTCTGTGTGACTGTGTGTGTGTGTCTATGTGTGTGTGTGACTGTGTCTGTGTATGGCTGTGTGTGTGTGTGACTGTGTGCGTGTGTGACTGTGTGCGTGAGACTGTGTGCGTGTGACTGTGTGTGTGTGAGTTTGTGTGACTGTGCGTGTGTGTGTGTCTGACTGACTGTGTGTGTTTGTGTGACTGTGTGTGTGGGTTTGTGTGACTGTGTGTGTGTGTGTGTCTGTGACTGTGTGTGACTGTGTGTCTGTGTCTTTGTGTGTGTGTGTGTGAGAGAGAGTGAGTGCGTGTGAGTGTGTGTGTGTGTGTGTGAGAGTGACTGTGTGTGACTGTGTGTCTGTGTCTTTGTGTGTGTGTGAGAGAGAGTGAGTGCGTGTGAGTGTGTGTGTGTGAGAGTGACTGTGTGTGCGTGTGTCACTGTGTGTGTGACACTTTGTTTGTGTGACTGTGTGTGCATGTGTGACTGGGTGTGTATGTGTGTGTGTCTGTGTGTGAGTGCGTGACTGTGTGTGTGACTGTGTGTGTGTGTGTGTGACTGTGTGTGTGTGTGTGACTGTGTGTGTGTGTGTGTGTGACTGTGTGTGTGTGTGTGTCTGTGTGTGAGTGCGTGACTGTGTGTGTGACTGTGTGTGTGTGTGACTGTGTGTGTGTGCGTGACTGTGTGTGTGAGTGTGTGTTTGTGTGACTGTGTGTGTGTGTGTGACTGTGTGTGAGACTGTGTGTGTGTGTGTGTGTGTGACTGTGTGTGTGTGTGTCTGTGTGTGAGTGCGTGACTGTGTGTGTGACTGTGTGTGTGTCTGTGTGACTGTGTGTGTGTGTCTGTGTGACTGTGTGTGACTGTGTATGTGTGTGTGACTGTGTGTGTAAGACTGTGTGTGTGTATGACTGTGTGTGTGTGAGACTGTGTGTGTGTGACTGTGTGTGTGTGACTGTGTGTGAGTGCGTGTGAGTGTTTGTCTGTGTGTTTGTGTGACTGTGTGTGACTGTGTATGTGTGTGACTGTGTGTGTGTGTATGACTGTGTGTGTGTGACTGTGTGTGTGTGTGAGACTGTGTGTGTGTGACTGTGTGTGTGTGTGTGTGACTGTGTGTGAGTGCGTGTGAGTGTTTGTCTGTGTGTGTGTGTGTGTGTGACTGTGTGTGAGTGTGTGTGTGTGTGTGAGACTGTGTGTGTGACTGTGTGTGTGTGCGACTGTGTGTGTGTGTGTGTGTGAGAGTGTGTGTGTGTGTGTGACACTGTGTCTGTGTGACTGTGTGTGTGTGTCTATGTGTGTGTGTGACTGTGTCTGTGTATGGCTGTGTGCGTGTGTGACTGTGTGCGTGTGTGACTGTGTGCGTGAGACTGTGTGCGTGTGACTGTGTGTGTGTGAGTTTGTGTGACTGTGCGTGTGTGTCTGACTGACTGTGTGTGTTTGTGTGACTGTGTGTGTGGGTTTGTGTGACTGTGTGTGTGTGTCTGTGTGAGTGACTGTGTGTGTGTGTGTGTGTGTGTGTGTGTGTGTGACTGACTGTGTGTGACTGTGTGTCTGTGTCTTTGTGTGTGACTGTGTGTGTGTGTGAGAGAGAGTGAGTGCGTGTGAGTGTGTGTGTGTGTGAGAGTGACTGTGTGTGACTGTGTGTGACTGTGTGTCTGTGTCTTTGTGTGTGTGTGAGAGAGAGTGAGTGCGTGTGAGTGTGTGTGTGTGAGAGTGACTGTGTGTGCGTGTGTCACTGTGTGTGTGACACTTTGTTTGTGTGACTGTGTGTGCATGTGTGACTGGGTGTGTATGTGTGTGTGTCTGTCTGTCTGTGTGTGTGTGTGTGTGACTGTGTGTGAGACTGTGTGTGTGTGTGTGTGTGTGACTGTGTGTGTGTGTGTGTCTGTGTGTGAGTGCGTGACTGTGTGTGTGACTGTGTGTGTGTGTGTGACTGTGTGTGTGTGCGTGACTGTGTGTGTGAGTGTGTGTTTGTGTGACTGTGTGTGTGTGTGTGACTGTGTGTGAGACTGTGTGACTGTGTGTGTGTGTAACTGTGTGTGTGTGTGTGTGTGTGTGTCTGTGTGTGAGTGCGTGACTGTGTGTGTGACTGTGTGTGTGTCTGTGTGACTGTGTGTGTGTGTCTGTGTGTTTGTGTGACTGTGTGTGACTGTGTATGTGTGTGTGACTGTGTGTGTGAGACTGTGTGTGTGTGTCTGTGTGTGTGTGTGAGACTGTGTGTGTGACTGTGTGTGTGTGTGTGACTGTGTGTGAGTGCGTGTGAGTGTTTGTCTGTGTGTTTGTGTGACTGTGTGTGACTGTGTATGTGTGTGACTGTGTGTGTGAGACTGTGTGTGTGTGTATGACTGTGTGTGTGTGACTGTGTGTGTGTGTGAGACTGTGTGTGTGTGTGTGTGTGAGTGCGTGTGAGTGCGTGTGAGTGTTTGTCTGTGTGTGTGTGTGACTGTGTGTGAGTGTGTGTGTGTGTGTGACTGTATGTGTGTTTGTGTGACTGTGTGTGAGTGCGTGTGTGTGCGAGACTGTGTGACTGTGTGTGACTGTGTGTGTGTGACTGTATGTGTGTGTGTGACTGTGTGTTTGTGTGACTGAGTGTGTGTGTGTGTGTGTGTGAGGCTGTGTGTATGTGTGAGACTTTGTTTGTGTGACTGTGTGTGCGTGTGTGATTGTGTGTGTGTGACTGTATGTGTGAGTTTGAGTGACTGTGCGTGTGAGTGTGTGTGTCTGTCTGTGTGTGACTGTGCGTGTGTGTGTGTCTGTCTGTCTGTGTTTGTGTGACTGTGTGTGTGGGTTTGTGTGACTGTGTGTGTGTGTCTGTCTGTGAGTGTGACTGTGTGTGTGTGTGTGTGTGAGACTGTGTGCGTGAGACTGTGTTTGTGTGACTGTGCGTCTGTGTGACTGTGTGTGGGTTTGTGTGACTGTGTGTGTGTGTGTGAGGGTTTGTGTGACTGTGTGTCTGTTTGTGTGACTGTGTGTGAGTGCGTGTGAGTATGTGTGTGTGTGAGACTGTGTTTGAGTGACTGTGTGTGCGTGTGACTGTATGTGTGAGTTTGAGTGACTGTGCGTGTGTCTGTCTGTCTGTGTGTGTTTGTGTGACTGTGTGTGTGGGTTTGTGTGACTGTGTGTGTCTGTGTGTGACTGTGTGTGTGTGTGAGACTGTGCGTGAGACTGTGTTGGTGTGTCTGTGTGTGTGTTTGTGTGACTGTGTGTGTGGGTTTGTGTGACTGTGTGTGTGTGTGTGTGAGGGACTGTGTGACTGTGTGTGTGTGAGTGTGACACTGTGTCTGTGTGACTGTGTGTCTATGTGTGTGTGTGACTGTGTATGGCTGTGTGCGTGTGTGACTGTGTGCGTGAGACTGTGTTAGTGTGACTGTTTGTGTGTGTGTGACTGTGTATGTGTGAGTTTGTGTGACTGTGCGTGTGTGTGTGTGTCTGACTGACTGTGTGTGTTTGTGTGACTGTGTGTGTGTGTGCCTGTGTGACTGTGTTTGTGTGACTGTGTGTGTGTGTGCCTGTGTGACTGTGTGTGTGTGTCTGTGTCTTTGTGTGTGACTGTGTGTGTGTGTGTGTGTGTGAGAGAGAGAGTGAGTACGTGTGACTGTGTGTGAGTGTGTGTGTGAGACTGTGTGTGTTTGTGTGACTGTGTGTGCGTGTGTCACTGTGTGTGTGACACTTTGTTTGTGTGTGTATGACTGTGTGTGTGTGACTGTGTGTGTTTGTGTGACTGTGTGTGTGGGTTTGTGTGACTGTGTGTGTGTGACTGTGTGTGTGAAACTGTGTGTGTGTGTGTATGACTGTGTGTGTGTGACTGTGTGTGTGTCTGTGACTGTGTGTGCGTGTGTGACTGTGTGTGTGAGACTGTGTGTGTGTGTGTGTCACACTGTGTGTGTGTGTGTGAGACTGTGTGTGTGACTGTGTGTGTCTGTGTGTCTGTGTGTGACTGTGTGTGTGTGAGACTGTGTGCGTGAGACTGTGTTTGTGTGACTGTGTGTGTGGGTTTGTGTGACTGTGTGTGTGTGACTGTGAGGGTTTGTGTGACTGTGTGTGTGTGTGTGTGTGTTTGTGTGACTGTGTGTGAGTGCGTGTGAGTGTGTGAGACTGTGTTTGTGTGACTGTGTGTGCGTGTGTGACTGTGTGTGTGAGACTGTGTTTGTGTGACTGTGTGTGCGTGTGTGACTGTATGTGTGAGTTTGAGTGACTGTGCGTGTGTGTGTGTCTGTCTGTGTGTGTTTGTGTGACTGTGTGTGTGTGACTGTGTGTGTGTGTGTGAGACTGTGCGTGAGACTGTGTTTGTGTGACTGTGTGTGTGTGTCTGTGTTTGTGTGACTGTGTGTGTGGGTTTGTGTGACTGTGTGTCTGTCTGTGTGACTGTGTGTGAGACTGTGTGCGTGAGACTGTGTTTGTGTGACTGTGCGTCTGTGTCTGTGTGACTGTGTGTGTGGGTTTGTGTGACTGTGTGTGTGTGTGACTGTGTGTGTGTGTGTGTGAGGGTTTGTGTGACTGTGTGTCTGTGTGTGTGTGTTTGTGTGACTGTGTGTGAGTGCGTGTGAGTGTGTGTGTGTGAGACTGTGTTTGTGTGACTGTGTGTGTGAGACTGTGTTTGTGTGACTGTGTGTGCGTGTGTGACTGTATGTGTGAGTTTGAGTGACTGTGCGTGTGTGTCTGTCTGTGTGTGTTTGTGTGTGTGGGTTTGTGTGACTCTGTGTCTGTGTGTGTGAGTGAGACTGTGTTTGTGTGACTGTGCATGTGTGTATGTGTTTGTGTGACTGTGTGTGGGTTTGTGTGACTGTGTGTGTGTGTGAGGGACTGTGTATGTGTGAGTTTGTGTGAGTGTGTGTCTGTGACTGTGTGTCTGTGTGTTTGTGTGACTGTGTGTGTGACTGTGTGTGTGACTGTGTGTGTGTGACTGTGTGTTTGTGTGACTGTGTGTTTGTGTGACTGTGTGTGTGTGTGTGTCTATGTGTGTGACTCACCGCCCTCTAACTCAGTGAAAGCCTTGGACAGAGACTTCACGTCATCCATCGGTATTTTATAAACCATCAGAGAAGTAAAGCTGTAAACAAACAGAGTTTCATTGTATATGTTGTATATGTATATATATATATATATATATACACGTTAGAAAGCACAACATGTGACATCAGAGTAAAAAATAAAAGAAGTTAGTGTTAATAATATGCAATAAATCAATTCATCGTTCTTCCGGCCGCAATCGTTTGCATGTTTGTTTGTTTTCCTCGTCTCGCTCTCTCTACCAAAGACACCGGACGACCACCCGCTGCATCAGTGACTCCTCTCGGTGAACCCTCACCGCTGAACCCTGTGGGGGGGCGTAGCTTAGCACACAGTGCAACAACAGAGGCGTGTGAGGAGCAGCCAGACACTGAGAGCCGGAGGAAGATGCCGTATCGTTTTGGTTGTTTATTTATTATTTACTGTGGATATTTGTGTTAAATATCCTTTAGAAATAAAAGTGTATTGTAGGTGTACGTACATTTTTATGCCATTATCCTTGTATGAGATGAAAATGTGTGACGATATTATCGTTCATCGTCCGGCAAAATGTGTTATCGTGACAGGCCGAGTCGATAGTTCTCATAACCTCTTAACAAGTTAAAAAGTGTGGAAAAATGAGGCTGCAGTACCACTGACGGACACAGAAGGAGACAGAGAGCAGCACTGACCTGTCCTGTCGGGCAGCGTGAGGGAAGATCCTCAGGATGTGTTGGTGCAGCAGCTCCTCCTGCGGGAAGCCCGTCACATGGTCCCGGAGCTTGACCTCCAGACTGTAGCCGCGGCCGTACTTGCCCTTCAGGTGCTGGACGGAGCCGATGCAGCGCAGCTGACCGGACACCATGATGGCCACGCGGTCGCACACCGCCTCCGCCTCCTCCATGTAGTGTGTGGTGAGGACGGCGCTGCGCTGGCCTTTGCTGAACGCCGCTCGTATCGCTCTCCTGTGGCACAAGACGGCAAAGTCAGACATCTGATACACCCGCCCACTGACCCCTCCTCCCATTCCGACTCCGCCTACAGGAAATCAAATCCTGCTTCTCCTGCTACGCTCTCAAACTTCAAGTTTCAGTCTCAGACTTCCAGCACCGCCGCTCAGCACTGTGAAGTGACCGTGGAATGGGCGGAGCCACCCGACTGTAATCTGCTTTAATCTGTGACTGTGTGTTTTTATTAACGAGATCATTATAAAGCAGCAGGCCCTGGAATGACTGCAGCGATCCCACCCAGAGGCACGTCACAATAAACCACAACGACGTTCTCACCACATGCGCTGTTTGGACTTTGGATCCATCCCAGACGACGGCTCGTCCAGCAGAACCGTGTGAGGACTTCCGATCATACTGAGGGCGAAACACAACTGCGAACACACACCACACAAAGTCACAACGTTGTAGGATCTTCTTCACTGTAAACACTTCTCTGTCTGACCGCTGCCCTCACCTTCCTCTTCACTCCTCCTGACAGAGTCTTCGCCAGTTTGTTCAGATGATCCTTCAACTCCAGGGCGGTCACCACACTGACGAAGAACCACAGGACATGTGACAGTGGAAGGAGGAGAAGAAGGAGAAGGAGGAGACTTTTTTTTACTTTTTAGTTTTCTTTTCAAACCTTTTTTCTTTTTCTCTTTTTTCAGCAATTAATCAACATCAATCACTCACACAAAACTAAACATTGACCTGTAGTGAGCCGTCCTCACCCACTGAGCACAGGACCTGTTTGATTCCCCACACACCCTTTTTTTTTAACTCAAAGATATTTTTATTGAGTTTTTACACATTACAAAATCACAAAACAAGAAACCTTATCTAACCCAACCCCACCCCCCAAAACACATCATTACCTAGCCAGACACATTCACAAATGAATTAACAGGATAAACAACTGTGCTTTATTCCTGGAGTGGTACAGGTAACAGCTAGAAGTTGGGTTTTACTCTGAGAAAGTAAAATAAAGTAAAACAAGATATAAAAAAGAGAAGATATATGTATATGTATATATATATACACATACAAATGATGAACCCACAGATGGGTCAAAAGCAGGCATCAGGCCAATTTGTACACTTGGTGACACTACATGTGACTTGGCATAGAAACAAAAAGCAAAGTGTGAGGGATCCAGTAGTTTTAAAATTATGGAAGTATTCCAGAAAGGGTCCCCACACTTTCTGAAACTTTTCTTTGGAGTTATGGATTGAGTATTGTATTTTTTCGAGATTTAGACAAGACATAACATCTCTCAACCACTGAGCGATCTTTCCATCGCAGCAATATTGCACGCCTGGCCAGGAGAGAGGCGAAAGACAGAGCTTGCCGTTTAGCTGGGGTCAGCTGGTGCACATCGACCTCACCCGCAGTTCGGGTGAGGTTGATGTGCAACCAAAAGGTTGGGCTCTCAAATTGACAATCAGGGACAAGGTTTGGAAAACTTCCCTCCAGTATTTCTCAAGGCTAGGACATGTCCAAAACATGTGGATGAGTGAAGCCTCCGCTCTCTTACATTTGTTGCACCAGGGATCCACATCTGGGCGAAAACAAGATCATTTGCCTTTGGATATATGGGTCCTGTGTACAACTTTGTATTGCAGCAAGCAGTGACGGGCACAAAGCGAAGTGGAGTTTATCAATTTAAAAATTGTGTCCCACATTTCTTCTGACAAGGACAAATCCAGATCTTGCTCCCATGCAATTTTAATGTTGTCGAGTAGGGCCTGTCTTATACCAAGCAGTTTATTATAGACAATGGAGATCAAACCCCTGCGTGATGGCTGTAAATTGAGAAGTGTTGAGAAACATCAGGTGTCTGAGGGAAGCTTGGTATCTGACAGCGAAGAAAGTGTCTTATTTGTAGATACCTGAAAAAGTGAGACTTTGATGCAAATGATACAAAATGATTATCTATGAAACGCTCAATACTCAGTCTCCGCCATTCCTGGAATAGTGTGTCCAATAAAGAAGGTTGAAAAAAGTGATTGGCAGAAATGGGACTCGAGAGGCAAAAATCGAAGGAGCCAAAGTGTCTCCTGAACTGAGCCCACACCCTCAACGTGTGCCAGACAACTGGATTAACTATGGGTTTACTTGGTGGGAGAGGAAGATTAGATACAAGAAGTGCTGGAGCTGAACAGTTTTTAGCAGAACCCAACTCCATTGCCACCCACGAAGGGCATTTAGGTCGATTGTGAAAATAAGACCAAAACGTAAGACAGCGAATGTTGGCTGCCCAATAATAAAAAAAACGAAAATTAGGTAGCGCCAAACTCCCCCACTCCTTTAGGTCTTTGGAGATGGACCTTATTTAACCTAGGACGCTTCCCTTTCCATATATTGGATGATATAACAGAATCTAATGTATCAAAAAATGATTTAGGAATGAAGGTTGGTATTAAATTTAGGGAGAATATTCATTTTGATAGAATTAATTCGACCAACCAAAGACATAGAAAGGGGTGACCACTGGGTCAGGCACCGTCTTGTGTGATTTAGCAAGGTAAGAACATTTTCTTTGAAAAGACACTTGTGCTTCTTCGTAACTGTAATACCTAAGTAAGTGAATTTGTTTTCCACAATACTAAAAGGGAGGTTGGAGTAGTCTGATGCCGGTGTCTCCTCACTGACAGGGAAAAGTTCAGATTTGTTCAGATTTAATTTGTATCCCGAAAACTGGCTAAAATCATTCAGTTGGGATAACATGGCAGGCAGAGAGATATCTGGACGTGAGATAAAACTTAACAAGTCGTCTGCGTATAGGGCCACTTTATGTTCCACTCCATTCCTCCATATACCAGAGATATTCTATGGCCAGGTCAAATAACAGGGGGCTTAGAGGACACCCTTGTCGGGTTCCCCGATAGAGGTTAAAGGGTTGTGACAGCTGAGAGTTGGTAAGGACAGAAGCAGTGGTTTAACATTAACATTTAATAAAGAGATCAGTCTATATGAAGAGCACTCCGTCGGATCCTTGCCTTTCTTTGCAATAAGGGTGATACATGCTTCACAAAATGATGCCGGAAGCTTACTCTGCTTGAATGAGTCAGACAGCACTGTGCTTAGCTGCGACGAAAGTAGTGAGGAAAATGTCTTAAAGAATTCTGTGGGAAACCCGTTGGGTCCCGGGGATTTTCCTGACTGCAGTGAGGAAATGGCAGCATCTATCTCTTCTGTCATGGGTTCATCTAATCTCATTTTACTGTCGGGGGAGAGCGTGGGAACGTTTAGTCAGAGGTGTAGAGCTGTGAGTAGTAACTCCTGAATGTTTCATTAATCTCTGCATGATCTGAAGTAGCCTTACATTTTGATATTTGTAATATGACCCTTTGCTTTGAGTCCTCTCAGCTGATTAGCTAACAATTTCGCAGATTTTTCACCATGAATATAGAACAAACTCTTACTGCTCGAGAGTTGGCGTTCAACCAGATAAGTCGAGGCCAAATCGAATTTGGTTTGAAGCTCCACACGCATTTTATATAGGTTAGGGTCTTTAACTTGAGCATATTGTTTATCTAAGTCCTTAATTTGCTCGGCTAATTTTAAATGTTCACGGTGGGCCTTTTTTTTCATATTTGCGATGTAGATAATAATTTGCCCCCTGAGGTATGCCTTAAAAGCATCCCAAACTACTAGACTGGATATATCCGGGGATGTATTTGTCTGAAAGAAGAAGGTTATATGTTCTTTCGTGAAGTTTACAAAATCATTGTCTGACAGGAGAGTCGAATTAAAGCGCCAGTGATTTTTAGCTTGAGGAAGGTCAGGCAGTGCCAAAGCTAGCACAACAGGAGCATGATCTGATATCACTATGCCCTGATAAGTAGAAGAACGCGCCAGTGGTATCAGTGCATTATCAATGAAAAAGTAGTCAATCCTAGTGAAGGTATGGTGAATGTGCGAGAAGGAGTACTCTCTCTTATTCAGATGGAGGGAACGCCTTCATCAGAGACACCGAAATTGGATAAAAAGGATTGAATGAATAAGGCAGACCCACCAATTGAGACAGGGTTGGGCGAAGACCAGTCCAGCACGGGATCTAACCAACAATTGAAATCCCCACCAATTATAAGAGAGTATGAGCTCAAATCCGGGAGAGAAGAAAAAAATGTTCCAAAAAACCCACATCGTCCACATTTGGAGCATAGACATTGGCAAGCACCATCATTGTATTGTATAATTTCCCTGAGACAACGATAAAACGACCGGTTGTATCCGATACAACATTGTGATGCACAAACGGGATACTTTGATCAACAAGAATTGAAACCCACCTAGCCTTTGCTTGGAATGAGGAATGAAAGTGCTGCCCCGCCCACCGTGACATCAGGCGAGAGGTATCAGAACCAAGAATGTGCGTCTCTTGCAAAAACAAATGCTGGTTTAAATTGTTTTATATGTGAAAATACTCTCCTCCTTTTAACAGGATGATTCAAACCCTTTACATTCCAGCTAACAAAGTTTAATGACCTATCCACTGTCTACAACTGAAACCGCAGAATGATAAACACAGAAGAAATCAAAACTCCAGGAGAATAAAGGACATAATAAACCAGGAATGAGCTGTGAATAGCTTATGTAGGTTAATAAACCAGTACTGGCATAGAATGAGAGAGAATGATGGGGCTCGGTCTCTGACCGGGGGCTGGTTTTGCAACGAGCGATGGGCCCCGTCAATCTCGGGCTGAGATAAGAGCGTGTCCTTTTCAAAAACCTCGCACAGCAAATCAGAGAAAAAGGCTGTAGGTTTCCCACCTTCAATAGACTCCGCTAGAGCCAAGATGCAAATGTTTTGTCTTCTGCTGCGACCCTCTAAGTCAATAACTTTAACCGTTAGCTTGTAGTTGCTTTCCTGTAGGTTAGCGCAGACACTTTCCAGCTCACCGAAACGCTGACTCAGGCCATCTGCAGCGAGCTCTAATGACGAAAGACGCTGCCCATGCTCGGTAACTGTGGAGCGAACCTCGTCAAATTTGTTTTCCAACTGGTTGAAAGACGTTTTAAAGTTGCCGGCTAGCGACCGCCTGTGCTGCTGGAGTAGCTCAGAAATAGCCTCCATGGTCAAGGCTTGGTCATCTTTTTTCCCCGACTTGCCGCGATGTGAAGTCATTTCGAAGCAAACGTATGTTAAACAGTAGTAAATAGCTCAATATAAATTGTACATTTGCAAAATAAAGGAGCGAATTGTGAAAAAGTGAGAAAAGTGAGAAAAACGCCGAGTAGGCAGGAGCGCTGGTTGCGTTATGTCTACTCCATGCGGCAGCCGACCGGAAGTCCCCACACACCCTTAAAAATCCCAGGTTACATGTTAGTCTGTAAAATGTGTGCTCTATCTTGAGCCCTGAAGAGACCAGTGCCTTCAGTCCAGCCCACACCGGCTCAGTCCAGCCCAATGTACAGGTCATCGGCATATGCCGATATCACCACAGAGGATTGGTCAGTCAGCCCTGGTAGAGAGAGCCCCCTCAACCGGGACCTCAGTCTATGTAAGAGTGGCTCAATGGCCATACTGTAGAGCTGGCCTGACTGATCCCCCTCTTTACTGGGACTGGGCTACTAAGACCCACACACCACGTGAAGAAAAAGAAGGAGAAGAAGAAGAAGAAGGAGGAGGAGAAGGTTGAAGACAGTGTGGTCTCCTGTGACTCACCGGCTGATGATGTCTGGCACATCTTTTCCCCTCAGGCCTTTGACGGCAGCGTAGATCTGCAGATGTTCCTGCAGCGTGATCCTGGGCCACAGAGGGTTCGTCTGAGGACAGTAGCCCACCTGCTCCAGATGATAGTCCGCGACGTCGAGCTCTGCACTGTAGTCTCCCATCAGTACCTGTCCAGAGAAAACACATGACCTTCATTTTATCGTCGTCTGAAAAAGCAGTGTATGAATAAAGTTGTGGTGGATTTGACTGTGGTACCTGGCCAGAGGTGGGGTCGGTGTCACCGGACAGAATTTGCATGATGGTGCTCTTTCCTGCTCCGTTGGGGCCCAACAGTCCCAGAACCTCACCTGAGGAGACAACAGTTGACCACATGACCACAATCTCATGTAAGGTGGGTTTAAACCATGGTTACCGTGGAAACCTCACACGCATACCTTTGCGCACACAGAAGGAGACGTTGTTCACGGCCTCTTTCCTCGTCTTGGTGAGACAGAAACCCTCTCTTTTGCCTTTGTAGCGTTTCCCCAGGTTACTCACCACCACGGCAGGTTTCTGCAGCACAACACGGAGAGAGACAACGGTAAATACAAAAAACAAAGACAGATGTTCGGCTGTGGAGTCAAGGCAGCTGACCTCGTCACATGACTCGCAGGACAGAGCCTCTTTCACTCGGACTCTCTCCATCTGAATGTCCTCGTCCTCGGTCAGAACCTCTTCTTTGGACTTGGACTTCCTGTGACGGTTTGAAGAAAAACCTTTGGTCAATGGTTTCATTTCAAGTTTTTAGTGTTTTTTTTTTTTCCATTTTTAATCAAACTGCTGCCAATGCAGAGCTTTATATCACAAAGTTTATTCAGACATTAGGCGTAGCCTGGGAGGAGCCAAAACTCAAGCATGGTCTTTAAATCTTTCGAGAGAACTGCCAGAAAATGTCAGGAATACTCTCACACGCAGCTCCCTCACATATCTGGATGTCATCCGTGTCACATGACCTACAACCTATGACCTACGACCTGCTCACCTGCAGCAACTATTGCTTTTCCTGGTCCTCCTTCTATGACGGATCTCCAGCCATCGAAGCAGGAAAAGGAGCAGGATTATCTGTATATAGGGCTGGAGACAAACACACACAGGCTATGGTTGAACACACACACACACACACACACAGATTATGGTTGAACACACACACACACAGATTATGGTTGAACACACACACACACACAGGTTATGGTTGAACACACACACACACAGATTATGGTTGAACACACACACACACACACAGATTATGGTTGAACACACACACACACAGATTATGGTTGAACACACACACAAACACACACACACACAGATTATGGCCACACACACACAGATTATGGATGGTTTGGTTAAATGAGATACATACGGCTACAACAGCAATGAGCAGGCTCTTCAATAAGGCGTATTCTGTGTAGAGATATGGGAGGAAGGACACCTGCAGATACAGAGTTCACTGAACTTAGCCCAGACAGGTAGAAGGCAAAGAACAAAGAGAGCAGGACACATCTTAACAGGAGAAGAACAGCGGTTCGTACCTTGGTGATGCAGTTGAGGCAGCCCATGAGAGGATACACAGGGTTGAGGAAACACAGGATGTTGTGCAGGTTCCTGGTCAGCTCCAGGTTGTCGTTCACATACGACAGCTGAACCAGCGAGGCCGATACGACGCACACCTGCGGCACAGGTCACCCGTTTACTAACCAAACATCATTCATAGTAATAACAGGCTAATAAGGAATCCCGTCTCACCATTATGGAGATAACAGAGAAGAAGTCCCTGTTGCTCTGGACACGAGTAAAAACAAAGGAAAACACGTAAGTGAAGAGGATCACGGCCGGACTGAAGCCGCCGACACACAGGGCCTGAAACACAAGAGGAGACGGGACGTCAGAGACCGGGCTGTTTGAGCGCTCACTGTTCGGTGTGTGTGGTGTACACACCACGGCCGTGATGTTGCTGGTGGTGAGCAGGTTCTCAGGGTGGAGGGAGAAGATGATGGCAACCATGAGGGACAGGATGAGGTAGAAGAAGGGGATGTCCACCACCGCCTGGCCACACCAGTACGCCGACGGCAGCAGGCCGGAGATGCGCAGTGTGGAGCGACACTTGATCTGAGAACCAGAGTTACAAAAATCTGTCCATCACAACCAGGAGAAATCAGGAGAAACCAGGAGAAACACGTTCAGATCAACTGACCTCGCGGTCTCGAATGTGGTCCATCGCAAAATACGCCGGCGTTCCGGCCGCCAGCACTCCCACGATCAGCACCTCCATGTACACCAGAGCGTACGACACTGCTTTGTCCTGCTGACGGATTTACAACGAGAAGAGGTTCAACAGGGAACAGGAGAGAGGAGAGAGAAGAGAGGAGAGAGGAAAGAGAGAGGAAAGAGAGAGAGAGAGAAGAGAAAGAGACAGAGGAGAGAGAGAGGAAAGAGAGAGAGGAGAGAGAAGAGAAAGAGACAGAGGAGAGAGAGAGCAGAGAGAGAGGAGCGAGAGGAGAGGAGAGAAAGGAGAGGAGAGAGATGAAAGAGAGGAAGGAGAGAGAGAGAGGAGAGCGAGGGAGGAAAGTGAGAGCAGAGAGAGAGAGAGAGAGGAAAGAGGAGAAAAGAGAGAGAGAGAGGAAAGAGGAGAGAGGAGAGAGGAGAGAGAGGAGAGAGGAAAGAGGAGAGAGGAAAGAGGAGAGAGAGGAGAGAGATAGGCCACACTCACATTATCAAAGGGTTTGCTCCATGTTCTGATGGGTCCGGTCCCGTTCAGGCCTCGTAGAAGAGCGTTGCTCAGAATATTGACGGCCATGGGCAGAGAGTGCACGGCGGTGATGTTGAACGCCACGCCGTAACTGAAGTCCTGTTACAGCAGAGAGGGAGAAGACCAAGGTTAACGAGGGTCACATGATCGACCACATGCACGACCACCACGCCAGCAGTAAAGTGACCTTGCTGGATCCCGTCACGTTGAAGGCGGCACTGTGTGGAGCTGCACTCATGTAATCACTGTGTTTCATCAGCTCCACTTTGATGTCCTGAGCCTCCAGGTTGTGGACGAAGTCCGAAATATCAGAGTCTGTGAAGAACACCAGAGAGAGGAGAATCAGACATGTAATCAGTCCATGGTCCTGAGATACTTCATATGATGAGCCAGACATCAGGTTTCATGTGAACAGGAAACTGAACAGGAAACTCCAGACATGTTAAGGTCATCGAACCATGGCGATTTATTCTGTGCAGTGAGCCTGGTCCAAACCAGACGACACAACTAGGACTAGTTAATCCTGCAGCTCGGTTAGTTTTTATCTTGTGACAAAAACTAATAAGAACTAAGAAAAGGATTATTTTTTTAGGACACCTCGGTTTTCAAAGACACAAACTCTCTAAGTATTGACAGCTGAGTCTTCTCTTCTCATTTCTGCATCAGTGAATCTGTGATTGACCTCAGGGCCTTCTTCAAAGACACGTGAACGCCAAGCCCCGTCTTCTCAACTCAGTAGCAGAGGTTAACTTAATTCTACTTTCATGCAACAGGCCCCTGGACTCTTTTATCATTCTACTTTTCCAACATCTCATCACCTGATGAGTTCTGGACCAGGAGGGTGGTGGAATATCTCCGAGGAGCTTCGCTCCTTTTCACGAGGTAAATGGGACGGAACTGAAATTCTGGGGATTGAAAGAGGGAGTTCCCTGTGATCAGTGCCACGATGAGGACGGAGAGAACACACACCAGGAAGAAGGCCAGTCTGCACAGAGGAGAGAGAGCACACGTTGAAGACCATGCATTTATGTGTCAAAGATGTTTGACGGTCACGTCACAGGTCTGTGACGCTCACACTCACGTGTAGACGAAGGCTTTCCTCTCTCTGTGCATGTTGAGCACATGCAGCCAGGCCACAGTGCTGAACTGCTGCCTCCAAAGAGTCTGACCCGACACCAGCTCCGACTTAAACGTGAACGTGAGCAGCCCCTGGTACATGTCTTCAAGAGAGGTGTCGTCACATTCACCCTCCACCTGCTCACTGTTAAACACACTGTAATCTGGAAACACAAGACATAAAAGACACTGTAATATGGAAACACAAGACATAAAAGACACTGTAATATGGAAACACAGACATGAAACACACTGTAATCTGGAAACACAGACATGAAACGCACTGTAATCTGGAAACAAAGACATGAAACACACTATAATCTGTAATCTGGAAACACAGTGTAATCTGTAATCTGGAAACAGACATGAAATACACTGTAAACTGTAATCTGGAGACACAGACATGAAATACACTGTAATATGGAAACAAAGACATGAAACACACTATAATCTGTAATCTGGAAACACAGTGTAATCTGTAATCTGGAAACAGACATGAAATACACTGTAAACTGTAATCTGGAAACACAGACATGAAACACACTGTAATCTGGAAACACAGACATGAAACACACTGTAATCTAGAAACAAAGACATGAAACACACTGTAAACTGTAATCTGGAAACACAGACATGAAATACAATGTAATCTGTAATAAAGACATGAAACGCACTGTAATCTGTAAACAAAGACATGAAACACACTGTAATCTGGAAACACAGACATGAAACGCACTATAATCTGTAATCTGGAAACACAGACATGAAACACATTGTAATCTGGAAACAAAGACATGAAACACACTGTAATCTGGAAACAAAGACATGAAACACACTGTAATCTGGAAACACAGACATGAAACACACTATCATCTGTAACCTGGAAACACAGACATGAAACACACTGTAATCTGGAAACAAAGACATGAAACACACTGTAATCTGGAAACACAGACATGAAACACACTGTAATCTGGAAACACAGACATGAAACACACAGTAATCCGTAATCTGTAAACACAGACGAAACACACTGTAATCTGTAAACAAAGACATGAAACACACTGTAATCTGTAATCACAGACGAAACACACTGTAATCTGTAAACAAAAACATGAAACACACTGTAATCTGGAAACAAAGACATGTAACACACTGTGATCTGTAATCTGTAACCTTGAAACACAGACGAAACATACTGTAATCTGTCATCTGGAAACAAAGACATGAAACACACTGTAATCTGTAATATGGAAACAAAGACATGAAACGCACTGTAATATGGAAACAAAGACATTAAACACACTGTAATCTGGAAACAAAGACAATAAACACACGTCTTGTCCTTCAGTGTGTAGTAACACACTCACCAGCTTCGTCCACTTCAGCTTCTGCCTCCAAACGTAGAAAGACGTCCTCCAGTGTCGTCATGGAAACCCCATAGTTGATAATTCCCAGACTGTGTTGATCGAGTTCAGAGAACAAGCCTTTGAAGAGAAAGAGCAGCGTGTTAGTAATGATGATGATGATGATGATGAGTGTGTGTGTGTGTAGTGTGTGTCGTACACTCAGATCTGACCTGGAAATGTGCCCACACTCTCAAAGGGAAGTGTGAAGGTCAGCTCGGCTTCATGCTGCTGAGACAGCTCTGCCTTGGGAATGTGCTGCTTGACCACGGACAAGATCTTTCCAGGATCACACGTCTCACTCACGGACATTCTGAAAAGATTCAACATTAAATAGGAATAAGACACAGATTGTTGCGATGCAGGCATTAGAAAGTGTTCACCAACGAGTGAAAGTGTGCGTTTGCCTGAGGTGATATCCGACGCCACACTTGGTCTTCAGGTACATGGACGAGCCGACACATTTCAGCTTTCCCTGAGAGATCACAGCTTTACGGTCTGGAGAGGAAGAAAACACACAGTCTGTGATGAACCCCGACGACGACATGCAACTGCATGAACTGACGATTGCCCTACACGGAGTGAAACTGGAAAGGGAAAACTGAGGGAGGGAGGTGCAATTTTAAAAAAAAAAAAATTCTATTCTGCTATTCTAGCAATACAAAGCCACATGCAGAGCGGTGACCCCGTGTGTGGGTTGTGTTCACACCGGCGAGGATGTCGGCCTCGTCCATGTAGTGCGTGCTCAGCACGGTGACTTTGCCTGCTCGGCGGCTCTTCAGCAGCGACCACACCTGGTGTCTGGAGCACAGGTCCATGCCGGCTGTGGGCTCGTCCAGCAGCAGCACCTGGCGACACATACGAGGACTCAGTTTAAGCACAGGAACAAGCTTCAGGTTTGACAAAGTGGACACAGAGTTGACTGTGCCGGCACCTTGGGATCTCCTAGAATGGCCACGCCCACCGACAGCTTCCTCTTCTGGCCTCCGCTCAGATTCTTGGCCTGAGCGCTCATGATCTTCTCCAAGTCCAGGTCCTTGAGCACTTTGGTGACCTGCGGCGACAAAACAGATCGACGCCATGAAGAAACGCTGCGAAGGTGTCGCGACCGACAACAAAACCGTCGTCTCTACCTCAGCGTCCACATCTGCTGGGTGGATTCCTTTGATGGCAGCAAACATCCTCAGGTGCTCCTCCACTGTCAGCACGTCAAAGATGATGTTGAACTGTGGACAGATTCCAACCAGCTCCTTCATGTCGCCGTCATCGGCCATCTCTGCTACAGGCAAGCCGTACATGGAGGCGGAGCCGCTGGACGGAGGACAGATGCCGCACAGGATGTTTATGAGCGTGGACTTCCCCGCGCCGTTGTGTCCCAGCAGAGCCGTGATGTGGCCCTCATAGATGTCAAAGGACAAACCTGAGGGAGGACACACAAGGTCGTCACAAGGTCATCATCGTTGTCGTCAAACGTCAGGTGTGTTTCACAGCAGGACTGCTCACCTCGCAGAGCGTCCACCGGGCCGTCCCTCTCTTTGAACACTTTATGAACGTCCTGGATGCTGAGTGTGTAACGACAGAGTCAGAGTCAGAGACAGAAGACATTCTCAGGTGTAACGTTCTCTCTGAACAGGTGTGCACTTTTACCGGATCGCTTCCTTCCCTCTGAACTCTGGCGACACAGGCTCGACAAACCCATCGCTGGCGGTGGTGCCGTTCATCGCCGCGTTGTACACCGAGCTCACTTCGACGTAGCGCTTTGTGTGCTTGCACCAATAAGACGGTTTCAGGAAGTAAACCAAAGACCTCCTCATTCCATACTCGCCTGCAGAACACACACACACACACAACATGACATCTGCTACACATGATCACGGCAGTGAGGGAACCACGGTGATCACTCAGGGGGAAGACACTGTGTTAAAATGTGCGTGTGTGTGTGTGTGCGTGCGTACCGGGCAGCACCTGGTCCAGGTAAACAGCCAGCAGAAGGTAGAGCAAGCAGTCCACGACCAGCATGACCAGAGGCACGTACAGAGGGTGAGGCCCGTACGTCACAGAAGAAAACACAGCACCGTTTCCATGAGCCTCCAGATACACCACCTGACACACACACACACACACACACACCTGTCAGCGCCAAACACACACACACAAGAGCAGGCAGCGGGCGAAGCTCTTCATCACCTGTGCAATCCCGATGGAGAAGGCGCTGGGGGAGAGCAGGCAGAGGACCCAGACAAGCGGCTGAGGGAAGTCCTTTATGAGCACGGTGAAGAGCGACAGGCAGCCAAACACCACGGTCAGCATGGAGCCCACTGTGCTCGCAAACTTAGGCTTCTTAAACAACGGAGTCAGCATGAAGGAGAAAAAGATCTGCAGGACAGAGAGAGGATCAAACCACGCTTCACAAGCTGGAAGCTTCATAATCTAAACTCCACCAAACTCCTCTGAACTCTGACAACAGTAGAAACACTTCAAATGACATAGTGACGATTTACACAGAGAAACACGTTCACTTACAGAAGATATCCCATAAAGAAAGATGAGGAGGAAAATGACAACGGAGTCACTGTAGGGGAAAAGTGGCGTGTACGTCGAGATGACGGACATCAGGACGGACATTATGGTCACCATGGCGGCGTAAAGGAAGAACCATGACATCCTGTGATAGGACACAAACAAACGAGAGCATGAACACAGGCGTTCACAGGCGTTCACAGGCGTTCACAAGCTCTTCAGTGTCCCACTCTCTCCTCTTTATACCAGAAGGCGGAGGCGTAGAGTCCCATCATGCTCATGGCGTCTTTGAGGCGGTGCTCCTTCTCTGCTGCCACGTTGGCGATGAGGAAGGTGACGAAGGGCGTGAAGGCCAGGACCAGGTAAATGGAGATGAGAGCGTGTGGGAATTTCTGCACCTCCACAGTACCGGGCTGACCCATCATGACCACCTTCAGGTCCATCTCATTCCACACCGAGCGCTTCGTCTGCATCTGCATGTAAACATCCCAGAATAACCACCACATCTGTCACGGTTCATGACGGAGAAATCACTCAAATAAAAGTGAGGATTGATTCTCTCAGTGTTTCTTTATTAACCCGATGCTCTGCATGTCTCTGCCTGCTGTGACCGCGATGTTTTGGTTCTAATCTGAAGAAAACAGATAAAAGCAGCAGGATCTTGTTGAAACATTGATTCTGTTTGGTGACATTAAACATCGCTCTGTGTCGCTCACGAACCACAGCTCCTATATATGTTCTATTTAAAAAAATGACAGACTTTCGGAGGATTTTTCAGTCAATATTAAAACATCCGAATACCAAGTGTTATTACGTAAACAAATAGTAGCTCATATATTTATTAAAAATCAACAACGGTCAAAAGCCAATCAGTCATTTTATGGTCAAATTAAAGTTCTAATCCAGTTTTGTGGGCCACACGGTGGAGTTGTGGTTAGCGCTGTTGCCTCGTAGCAAAATGGCCTTTCTACGTGGGGTTTCCATGTTCTCCCCGTGTGTGCGTGACGTGTTTCTGTCGACCGTGGGTGTGAATGTGAGCGTGAGTGGTCGTTGTTGACCCCGCCTTTCACCCTGTGTCAGCTGGGATTGGCTCCTGTGACCCTGTGACCCTCATGTGGAGGATTAAGACAACGGATGAATCCAGTTTTTTTCCGTATTGCATT
This sequence comes from Solea solea, assembly GCF_958295425.1. NCBI lineage: Eukaryota > Metazoa > Chordata > Actinopteri > Pleuronectiformes > Soleidae > Solea > Solea solea. The sequence continues at coordinate 19,804,427 of NC_081154.1, forward strand.
ATTTGATCTGAGCATCAATCAGGTTAATAAACAATGAAAGAACAAAGAAGGAACAGTATAAGGATACATGTGACACGACTGTGCTCACCTGGATGATGGCTGCATCGATCAGAGTCTGGAGGCGGATGAAGCCCGAGTACCAGTAATTAACTGCTTTGCAGTTCCCCGAGCCACTTAAACAGCTGGCTACAAGACAACAAGGTCAACAACAACAACGACAACAACGTAAAGTCTACATCAGACACACACGACCAACATCAAGAGAAAATGTGTTCAAATCAAAACCCAGGAATATTCAGTTTTTACCACGAGATCCAATGTAATCGCTGGGCAGCGGCAGTTCGCCGTGCGGAAAGCGCAGCCTGTAAGACAGGGCGGAGCTGTCAGTGAACACAACACCAACAAAGCCGGACGGCTCATACAGGCTGGCGTTCTCCAGGGCTTCCTCACTAGCAAACATCTCCAGGCTTTGCTGCATGACTGCAAACACACAGAGGACAAGTGTCACCAGGATACCATCAACACTTCGTATCTTTAAGAACAAGTCTACGTCTTTATCTCACTGTGAGACAGACTTTTCCAACAGGAAACTCATGTTTGTAAACCACTCACTCTCCCACACCAAACCCCATAGAGAAAACCAGTGATTTTAGCTGCAGGGACACAGGAGCTGCTGGTCCTCTGCTGCCTCATGTGGTCACTTTGTGTCACTGAGGTCAATCGGAACAAAGGATTTTTAGTGCCAAAGTGACAAAATCAGACATTTGAGCTTAGTGATGGAGGCAGCAGTGGATCAACAACTCCTGTGTGTGTGATGTTAAAATCACTGATTTGCTCCATGGGGTTTGGTGTAGGAGAGTGAGTGGTTTACAAACTTCAGTTTCCTGTTGGAAAAGTCTGTGTAACAATGAGATAAAGACGTGATCATGTGACGTAGATGTCGTAGACTTGAACTGGTTTAGATATTATGAGTCAAGTCTTTTGTTCAGTGGCGAAAATCTGCTTTTTCCCTGAGTCTCTGTGCTGGCAGCAATGTTTTTACTAACATGTTCCCTGCAGCAGGGGGCGCTAACAGCACAGTCAGTGCTGCTTTTGTGTCATCACCTTGTTTAAACTACTTGTTTAAGTGTGTGTGATATGTGCGCCCCTCTGTCCTCCGATGAATGACAGTTAAGAACACAAGCTTGTCTCGACCACACTTTCAGAAACATACCCATCTCCTGAGCCACGGCCTCCATGATGTGGCTGGTGATGTTAGTGATGGGTGTGTAGCCCAGGACTTTGAGTGTGTGGTCGCTGGGCTCCAGCTCCATCGCGTTGAAGCCTTCGTAGTAAAGATGAGGGTTGATGGTACTGATGAGTATGAGGACACCCAGCAGCAGCAGAGGCAACATCAACTCCTGTTCAAATAAACACACAAAGACGCAGATGATGACAAAAAGAATGATTTATGGGGTTTGTTCTTCATTAGAAAAATAGATGAGACTCGTCTGACATGATCTGATAACTGTGCACCAATGAGAAGAGGAGCTGCTCATGGATCACACACACAGTCTGTCTCACACACACGCAGTCTCTCTCACACACACACACACACACACACGCGCACGCACGCACGCACGCACGCAGTCTGTCTCTCACACACACACACACACACACACACATGCAGTCTGTCTCACACTCACACACACACAAAGACACAGTCTCTCTCACACTCACAGTCTCTCTCTCACTCACACACAGTCTGTCTCACACACACAGACACAGTCTCTCTCACACTCCCACACACACACACGCAGTCAGCCTCACACACACACACACACACACACACACAGACACAGTCAGTCTCTCTCACACACACACACACTCACACACACGTTTGAACAGACTAAACTTACAACAAAGCAGAAGAACACACACACACACAGTCAGTCTCTCTCTCACACACACTCACACATACGCATGAACATACTAAACTTACAACAAAGCAGAAGAACACACACACACACACACACATTCACATGAGTCTGCAGAAAAGGACTCACCTGAAGAGTCTGCTGTTTCGTCCTCCATTTGATGAGCAGGTTCTTGTAGAGAAGACTTCTTGTTTGGTGCCAGACTCCAGCGTCTCTTCTGTGTGAGGACTGTGAGCTCCCAGCATGCCTCATTGCCTCAGTCTCCACGACACAGGCCTCAACTGCAAGTCCAAGACGAGAGAAACTTAAAACAACATGATTGTTTATGATTATATACTGGTGACGGAGACGAGATCATTTAACTTCCGTTCACTTGTCGTGATACATTCATGTGTAAGTCTGGACATGGGCCTCAGTGTTTAGCAGAAGTTTGAAGGGCCTCACAAACCTCTGCAGTTGCTGCAGCCCTGCCTTAGTGGTTTTGCCTTCTGCCTGAGACACACAAGGTGAGGGCAGAGCTCAGATGACCCACAGTCAGGATCAGCGACCACAGGCGACCAGGAGGTGGCCATTTACTGCACAGTCATGAATATATATATATATATATATATATATATATATAGATACGTGAGTGTCCGACACATAAAAAAAACAAAACATGGACTCGGCGTCGACTCACTTCACTCTGTTTCGGCTGACATCTTGGGGAAGAGCACACGGTCGGCTCTGTGCGATGACACAAGATCAACAGCTGAAGACAACGTAAAGTTCAAGGAGGCTTTGGCTGGATTTCATGCGGATCCCCAAAAATCCCTCAGGAGATCTGTGATCCAGGATGAAACATGATGAAACACTTTGATCCTGAAAACCCCCAGAAACAAAGTAAACAGTGAAAACACATCCTGTCTCTGAGTCTCACAGCATCCATGCGTCTGTCAGTGGGTGGTGGCGTTTTGGGACAGTGAAGCACCGATAACATTTAAATGATTGACTTGTTTAAAAAGGAGAAACTGTGCAACAACAGAAAGGAATCACTGAAGAAAACTCGTGTCCTGTCGATCACCAGTGTGTTAAAAAAAGAAATGTCTCCCTATATGATTTCTGAAATAGCCTCATATTTAAACCAATAATTCGTTTGTAAACATGTTAATATACGTGTGAATCATATATACAATGAAATTACAAGGTAACAAAAGGAGAACAAGACCTTTATAAACAATAACAACATGCCGTTAGCCGAGGCTAACCCGCTGCTAACACACGGTTTATACGTGTTTTCTGTTAAAAAACACAACACATTTATTTCGATGTTCAATGAGAAAATAACACATAAAACCACCTACTTACATCCGCATGAATGTAAAACATGCCAGTGAACATAAAGTGACGAACACAAGCGTTTCTGCTGAGCCACTCTGTTCATGTGTGAGTGTGTGAGTGACGCTAACTGGACATCGTTAGCCTCGTTAGCCAATAATACACCGCTAATTCGAAGCTTAAACTAACAATAACGCAAATAACGATACTCACGATAACTCGAACACATTAACACGTGTCTTTTCTGGATATGTGACTCATCAGAGTGACGTCATAAATGTCTTTAATATCCAGAAGTTTTTTTACAGAAACGAGCTGACGTAACGAGCTAAACAGCTAGTGTCTCCACTTCCTGCTGTCATAAAAATACTTCCGGCTGTCAGGGCCTGAGCCAATCACCGATCTCCGCTTCTTCTTTTTTCTGCGTCCTTTTACGCGTTACATCAGCGCCCTCTGCTGCTCTGAGTTGTCCATTACAACCTACCTTTTTCTGTGTTTCAGCTGAAACTTGAAGCTTTATTTTCTTTCTTGTTCGTCTTTTGTTTGTGTAGCAGCATGGATGTGCGCTATCTCATGCACTATGACGGCCTTAATTTGAACACCAATGGTAGCTATGCATTGTAGGTGGACGGGACTATAAATGCGGCATATTCGATCCGTTCTCGTTCTCTGCACTCCTGTAAACGCGTCACTTCCGGTCGGAGTGTTTGGCTCTCGAGCGGCTGGGCTCAAGGTGCGCTGTCTCTCCCGTTTGCGGTGGTGAATGCCGGTAGCGGCGTGAGTGTCTCTCTCTCTCTCCCCCCCCCCCCCCCCTATGGTTGTGCGGGCATCATACTCGGCAACAAGATGAATGTTGGCCACCTGGCTGAGTGAAAACGTGAACCGAATGACGTCACGATCAGCTGTCCCCTGCTGCTTTGTCTCGCTCTGATTCTGCCTGCCTTGACGTCATAACGTGTCGCTTCACGGCTTCTCCCGTGGCCGCTGTTCTGTGCTTGCCGTTTTATTTTGATGTTTTAGTTTAGGTTCACTTCGATTTTGATTTTGTTATTTCACCTGTCCTTTTTGTTTGTTTTGATTTCTGAGATTAATTTTGGTTATTTTGTTTTCATTAACTGTGGTATTATATATTTTGGCAGTATAATTTGCCCAGTTGTAATTCTTTGGTTTATTGTGTTTTGATTTGGTTATTTTCTTTGAGTGATTAGTGATATTTTCTTTTCTTTTCTTATTCTGGGCAATTTATATTTAGTTTAGTAACATAATTTGCCCAGTCTTATTATTATTATTATTATTGTTATTATTGTTATGATCCTGAGTTTATTCATGCTATTAATTTCTGTATCTTGTTTTTAGTGCCAAGGCTGGTGGTGGTGCTGGTGACCTGGGTGGAGGTGTCCGTTTTCCCTGCGTGCTGTGTCCCCTGGGATTTGGGTATTCACTGTGTGTGCGTGTGTGCCTGTCACATAACCTGGTGATTTGAGTATTTTGATTTAGACTCCTCTCACTAGCTTCATTTCACCACAAGCCTGAGCCTGCACAGATTTATTTCTTTTGGTTTTGAGTGAACACATTGTGCTTTTAAACAATTTATTAAAGTGTACATTATTTTAACATTTGGAATCACGTCTCCTGCATTCATTGAGTAGAACTTACTTGCGTGTCCTTTACCTGGGATAATATAATCTTTGGGTGAAAGTCCCAAAGTGGCGTTGTCGGCTCCTTACTTTTAACAATTATTATTTAGTTAGGTTTCTTTCTTACTCTCGCCACATTTGCTTACGTCGTTTTTCATCTCTTTCAGGGCCGTTTCTAACTGTGAGGGGGGCCATAGTTCTACTCCTAAGCCTTTAGATGATCCGTGGAGATCTAATACATTTGAGCAGAAACAGGCTGCCGTCATCATAAGTTCTCATAATTAATAATTAAACATCTCGAAGTGGAGCTGATAAGCCACAGCTTAGTTTATTTATATCCTACATTTATTTAAGCTTTGGGGGCAAGGAATGGCTATGATCTTGTTTATTTATTGTGCACCTGATACTGAACTGCTGTACATTGAGTAATCAACTATTAACCAGGGGGTCGTGAACATTTCTACGAGAGTAACCTGAATATCTTTGGTTTGTTAAAGGATTTTGAGAAACAAAATTAATTTAATTTAATTAATTTAATTAATTTAATTAATTAATTAATTAATTAATTAAATAGGTCATAAACTACGACAATACTCTTCAGTTGCTGCCTTACTTTTTAAATCATGGCAGCTATGATTTATTCAGTAAGAAATATAACTTTCTTAAAGTTTAAATGCTTGTCCTCTGGAGGACAGTGGAGATCATCTCTGAGACACTGAGACTTTACAACAAGGATTTATTTCAAATGTTTAAAACAAACGTAGTTTTCCCATGACGGATTAGAAAGTGCTGTGTGTGGAGAGAGACGTTTGTAGAACATCCTTGAACTGAAGGAAGTTGTGAATTAGGGCGGGCACAGGAAGCTGCTGGACCACGCCGGTCCTCATCAGAAGATCTGGTCCCAGCACCGATCGAACCTGGAGTCTGCACAGGTGAGAGAGGCAGGGAACGAACTCTGCAGAGGAGAGAGATGAAATAAAGAGTTCTCATTCAAAGGTTAAAGAATAATCTACTGTGTGTATAAAAATGTTGTTCAATGGTCATGAATTGTCTATTTCATCTTCTATAATGTGTTTATCTTTTTTTTTTCTTTTCCTATTATTTTCCTTATTGTTTTATTTTAGTGCCCTTACTCTGATATTTCGTTGTCATCGCATACAGCTGTGTATTTTCATTTTGCCTTTGTTTGTTGTAAGATTTAAAAATCAATAACGTTTGAGTCATAAAAAATAAAATAAAATGTTGTTCAAGTACCAAACTGTGGACGCGGGTCCCAGGACTTTTCTGCTCGTCTCTGATCCAGGATGAGTTTTAAAGGAACAGAGAGCGTTGACCAGTTCACAAACTCAAGCAGGAAATTCAACACCGCACTGTTCCATCGTTCCAGCCTAGAAAGAAGAGACGTAGGTGATGAACGTTGTTCAGATTATTGAGCGCCAAGGTGAGAGGAGGAGGAGGAGCGAGTCGTACATGTGCGGCTGGAGCAGCAGAGAAGGTTCCAGTCCTGTCTTCAGAAGCACAGGAAGCCAACAGGCAGAAAAAGACATGTGTGTCAGCGCGGCACAGAGCAGCTCCCTCACTTCCTGCTGCTTTAACGTCGTTCTGCCGTCACAACGCAGCGAGGAACCGTCAGCGGACGAAGCCTCGGGCCGAGGGAAGCGTCTGTGCTCCAGGATCAGCTGCAGGAGCTCACTGTCGTCTGTGGCCAGAGCCGAAGTCCACGTCTCCTCACCGATGTTTGCTCCAGCAGCAACGAGCAACTTCACTGATTCACTGCAACACAGTCATCACTGTCAGAGCCTGGGATCCTCTCTCTCTCTCACACACACACACACACACACACACACACACACACACACACACACACACACACACACACACACACACACACACACACACACACACACACACACACACACACACACACACACACACACACACACACGACTTCCTGGAGACTTACTCTAACCACAATTACTACTGGCCTAACCCGAACCTTAAAATGTAGTCATTTACGTTGTGGGGGACTTGATTTTTGTCCCCACAAGGAATACAAGTCCCCATAATGTGACTGTGTAAACAGGTTTAGGTCCCCACAACATTAGTAATACGTGGACACGTGGACACACACACACACACCTGTATGGCTTGCTGCTCTGGTTAATGGCCGCCTGCAGTGGTGACCTGAGCTCCAGGCATCTGCAGTCCTGAGCGTCCGGACTGAAACCTTCACCGAGCAGAACCTTCACACTCTGGATCTGATCATTGACGACAGCCACGTACAACGGACTGACCATGGCGTCGCCGCGGTCACACACGCGGTCCGTCACCGCGATCAGCCTCCTGAGGACACTGCAGGTGGACAAAGTCATGACATTTATTTATTTGTCTGGAAAATATGAGATGGTTTTTGCTTCTTTTTCCCTGGTAGAAATAATCCTGATCAATCACAGATCAATAAAAGTCACAGGTCAGTACCCGACGTGACCGAACTGAGCGGCGGCGTGGACAGGCAGCTGTGGCCAGTCGTTACTGCAGGGGACGTTAGGATCTGCACCGTGGTCCAACAGCAGGTCCACGCAGGACCCATGTCCCTCCTGACAGGCGATGAGAAGGGGCGTGGCTAAATCTGACACCTGCACGTTCACATTTGCACCTACAGAGAAAACACGGGAGACGAGTGAAGACGCAGAGACAACAGCTGAGTCCCAGGAAAGACTTCACTTAAAGGGATAGTTCAGGGTTTTTGTGGGTACTGACGGAGCCGTGAGCGCCCCCTTCTGCTGTGAACTGGACCCATTTACCTGCGTTGATGAGGATCCGCAGACAGTCGGGTCGTCCGTACTGTGCGGCCACAAACACAGGCGTGATCCTGTGGTCGTCCAGAGCCTCCAGGTCACAAACACCGACCAGGATGCGCACAATTTCACTGTGACCCTGGGAAAACGCAAAGGAGTCATGTTGATTCACATCTCCCAGTCAGGGAAACTGTGTGTGTGAGAGTGTGTGTGTGTTACTTTGTAAACAGCCTGATGCAGACAGGTCCAGCAGGACGCCGTGTGTGTCCCGTTGACCTCTGCACCTTCACTGACCAGCAGCTCCACCACCTCCGCGTGTCCAGCGTCTACAGCTGAGGGACAATAGCGGCTGAGAAACACTGTGACCGGGACACATTCTGAAGAGAGACAATTCATGTGTTCACAGAGGAGTGGACGCGTCCTACCTGCGAACAGCGGACACGAGCCGTCGTTGGTTTGCTGGTCGATGTCGGCGTGAGCTTTCAGGAGGAGGCGGAGCACAGACAGGTGTCCGAGCTGCGCTGCCAGGAAACACGCTGATTCACCTTCATGGGTCAGAGAGTTCACGTAGGCACTGCAGTGGCGGGCGGAGCCTGCAGCTGCTGAGTCATGGAAACAAAAGTTAACGCCCATTAGACTTTTATTAAGTAGCAATGACATGACTGAATGTGTCTGTGTTCAGATTAGAACATGTATATATCATATTTATATGATGTTGGTGACTGAAAACTAACCTCAGTGTCATCATCATGTGTGTTGTTTTTCTCACCGATGGCAGATAAGATGTCTCTCACACACTGAGTTCTTCCAGCAGCTGCAGACTCGTGTAGAGGACACCAACCTCTGTTGTCCCTCTGCTCCACACTGCAGCCTCTCTGGATCAGTCTCCTGAGGTGCCTCCAGTGGCCAGAGCGAGCCACTGCAGCTACTCTGGACACTGTGTCTGCGTAACACTCTGTGAAGTCCATCATCTCCTCTTCACACTGGACAACCAATTATTATAAATCATTATAAGTACAGTTAATATCTGAGTCTGAGTCTGAGTCGAAGTTATTTTCAGAGAACAACAAACATTTAAATAAACACAATTTCATCAGAGAAACTGATGTGTGAAATGACCGTCTATCAGAAATACAGATGAACACATGACTAAATGAGCAGATGAACACATGAATAGATGTGAACAGGTGAATAGATGAATACATTAACATATGGGCAGACGAACTGACGAGTAAATGAACACACGAAGAGACGAACGGAAATAATCTACGTTTTAAATATGAAGAAAAGCAGGAACTGTAATGAAAACACAGTTTAAACGCCGTGTTATTGTTTAAATGGAGAAAAACACCGTGTTTTTTGAAATTGAGTAAAAAACGGCGAGTATTTACCTTCGTGGAGAGGCGGGAGTCGATGTTTGATGGCGTCTCACCACAACAATGCGTCACTTCCTGCGCGACAATGCTAACTGCTAAAGGCGCTGCCGATGATGTAGTTGTGACTTATTCCACTGAATTTAACGTGAAAAGGAAAAAAACACGGGGAAAATTCACACAACGTCGATATTATTCACGTCAAACAGGTAAAATCGCGCGGGATTTTGTTACGTTTCTGAAGAAATGTGAAGAATAAAAGTAATACATTTGAAGCTAACGAGCTAAAAACCGGCGTCACATCAAGCAAATAAACGGTTCATTTACAGCGAATGAAAATGATCTATATCGATCATTATTATAATATTAACAATGATAATTATTAATGAAGCTTAAAACAAACAAGAGGAAGTGTGGTGTTTTATAGATTTACATTTTCTGTAAGTACAAGAATGTCATATTTTATTAATAACAATGATTATAACAATAATTTAAGTTTCCCACCGTGTCTCCTCGTTGTTCTTGTTCACTTTGGTCTCCTAACCTGTTTCCTACCTTGTCTCCTCGTTGTTATTACTGTTTCCTATGTCCTCGGTAACGGTTGCTGCGGCGTCAGGAGCATCATGGCGGACGTCGCGGTGACGAGCGGCTCTGCGTGGGTTTGTCCCGCTGAGAAACGTCACCTGGCTGATGTGCTGCTCATCAGGAGTGAAGAGGATGATGAAGAGGACGATGAAGAGGAGCTGGGTCTGTCACATGGACAAGAGACAGACAGGTGAAACGACTAGAACGAGTCATGTGACAGTGAAGGTCACCCCTTCATGTGGACCAGCCTCAGGCCTCAGAGACATTATAGTGTGTGTGTGTGTGTGTGTGTGTGTGTCAGGTCCAGTCCAGTGGTGTTGGAGCAGGTGGACGACGCTTGTCCGTGTGTCCTGAAGCTTCAGTGCAGCTCCAGCTCTTCTGCTGCCATCCGTCGCCTGCTGGTCATCAGCGAGGCTCGAACCATGGAGGTGTATGACCAGACGGGGGAATACTGTGGGACAGTGCGAGGACAGAGGGACCACAGTGTCCACTCACACACGTAAATACGCTCACGCTCACTCACTCGCTCACTCACACACTCACTCACTCACTCACTCACTCACTCACTCACTCACTCACTCACTCGTGGTTTGTTCTGTGTAAAATTATCGCTTGTTTTCCGCTCACAGTGACAACAGAGGGCCTTTCTACAGGAAACGGCTGATTCTGGATGAGCCTTCCACTTCCTGTGAAGTGAAGGTGAGGCCAGCTCAGGGTCAGAGGTGTAAATGATTGGATGAATAATGAGAGGATGAACGTGTGAACTGATGAGGAACATTCCTTCACTTAGTGACACACCATCATCACGACAGTGGTAACACACTCTCTCTCTCTCTCTCAGCTCCTCTCTCTCTCTGGCAGGAACAGTGTGTTGGTGAGTCGAATTGTCGTGGGTCTGTGGCCGCTGAAGCCCCGCCCCCTCTGCGGACCGGGCATTGACATGCAGCAGGTGCAGTGTTTGGTTGACGAGATGGGAACCAGTCTGTCACCAGGAGCTCAGAACCTCATGAACATGGTCCACTTCCAGCAGAAGGTGTGTGTGTGTGTGTGTGTGTGTGAGTGAGTGCGTGTGTGCGCGTGTGCGCGTGTGCGCGTGTGCGTGCGTGCGTGTCTCAGCTGTTTGTTGATGAAGAGTGTGATGATGATGTTTCTCAGCAGCAGCAGCAGCAGCAGCAGCAGCAGCAGCAGAGCAGCTCTCTGGCTGGTTTCCTGCCTCTGCTCATGAGCTCTGGATGTTTCTCTGTCCCGCCTCCTGCAGCAGCATCGTCGTCATCATCATCTTCATCAGCAGCAAACCTCAGTGAACACAGCTCAGACTCCACGGTAACAAATCTCTCATCACGTTCTGTGAAGAAGAGCTGCTGAAGTTTACTGTTCTTAAGTGTGTGTTCTTGTGAAGCCCTCAGTGGACGAGGCTCTGATGCCTGAGGACACAGTGACGTCCTCGTCCTCCTCGTGTCCACAGTCTGATGTCAACACTAACATCACAGGTGAGGACATAACCGTGTGGAAACATTTTTTGGGACGGTAAAGTAAAGACGTGTCTCTCTGTCGTCTTTATAGTGAGCAGCAATCACAGAGGTCCGCTGGCTGGCCACACCCACCTGGCAGAGATGATGATGTCACACTTTCTGAAAGGTGGAGGCGGAGCGTCGCTCGGTGCCGACTTCCTGCCCGCGCTGCAGAGCGTGTGTGGTCATGTGACGCAGCTGAGGCTGGACGACGCCGCGGCGTCCAAGCGCGGAGACGAGGCGAGGACAAGCGGCTCGTGGTGAGTTCAGGCCCCGCCCCCTCACTGCAGAAGTATGATCAATGTTTTGTCTTTGACTGACGGTGAATGTTGTCTTTGTTCTGTGAACACATGAATGTCAGCAGCTGTGGTTTAATGAAAGAGGCTGTTTGTCAGAGAGGGAGGGAGGGAGGGAGAGAGAGAGAGAGAGGGAGAGAGAGAGGGGGAGAGAGAGGGAGAGAGAGAGAGAGAGAGGGAGAGAAGTCCACAGCTCAGCGTCCGTGGTACGTCTGTGATTTCATCGTCTTTATTCTAATCTTGATTCTCTGCTAAGGGTTATGACTTTTAAAACACAAGAGAAAAGTGCATTCTGAGGTTAGGGGAGGATGGTGATGGGAGAAAAACTTGATTTTAATTTTGTTTGTGATAAAGATATATATTTGGTTCTTTTTGCTGAGTCATGGATTAAAAACATGACGGAGCATTATCGCAAACTATTAACAAATCCTTAGTTTTCAGTGGATAATCTGGAACAGTTTAAATCTATGGATTATTTGTTAAATCTACAGGTTTTATACACTTTGTAAAACATGATTCTGAATGTCAGACAACTGTCCCTTTAACGTCCTCAGGGAACTGGACGCGGTCATGGAGCGCCGTCTGGACGACATGGAGCGCCGTCTGAAGGAGCATGTGGACCGTCGCCTGGACGCTCTGGAGCAGAAGCTGCAGGACGCTCTCCAACGCAGAGAGACCACCGTGTCTACCGCGTCCACCCTGTCCACCGCACCACCGTGCCACAGCCAGCCAAGCAGCCAACATGTGACCTGAAGGTGGCGCTGCTCCCTCACAGACTTTAACACAGTAATGTGTGTAAAAAACACACATTTAAACAAATAATAATGTAACAAAGTAAAAGTTTCAACACGGTTTTTCTCTCATCAGTTATTGATGACATCATGAACAATGGTTTATTGATGACATCATGAACAACGGTTTTTGATGACATCATGAACAACGGTTTGTTGATGACATCATGAACAACGGTTTTTGATGACATCATGAACAACGGTTTGTTGATGACATCATGAACAACGGTTTTTTGATGACATCATGAACAACGGTTTTTGATGACATCATGAACAACGGTTTGTTGATGACATCATGAACAACGGTTTGTTGATGACATCATGAACAACGGTTTGTTGATGACATCATTGATACATTTGTAACTGTTTTACCTCATGTTTATTTTTCATGTCTGTAACATAAAACCCATGATGGTTGAATAACGTCACTCATGTAAATACTAAATAAATTATATTTATGCACATTATTCATGTTTATGTTTGTACTTTTAAATCTTTCAGATGAGTAAAGATATATATACATATATATATATATTTATACATCCTCGCAACATATGTGTTTATCACAAAACATTTTATTCCCTTTTTATGGAAAAAAGTTGACATTGTACAAAAGAGTAAAAGAATAATAATTCAAAGTTCTTAAAAGCAGTGGGTGTGGCTCCTGGAAGTACACGCCCCCAGTTGTTGGCTGAGAGCGATTTAGGATTGGTCGACTCTCGCCGAGTTCAGTCACGTGGCGTCAAGGCTCCGCCTCCTCGGGGACGATGGTGAGGAGGACGTCCTCGTTGCCTCGTCTCACCACCGTCCGCAGCGTCTCGTCTCGCTTTATGGCGGCACTGACGTCGCTGGCTGAGGTCACGCGCTCGCCGTTGATGCTGATGATGACATCACTCTGCTGCAGGCCGGCGCTGACGCAACACGGGGAAGAAAGAGCAAAATAAAACGTTCACAAATAAATAAAACTGTAAAGTTCATTCATTCATTGTCAGCACTTTATCTTCCACATGAAGGTCACAGGGTTTGAAGGCCATGGGGTTTGAAGGTCATGGGGTTTGAAGGTCACAGGGTTTGAAGGTCAGAATCAGAATCAGAATCACCTTTATTGTCATTATACAGTGTACAACGAAATTAGGGGACAGTTCTAGTAGTGCAAGTGAAAAGATAGAGTGGAAAGGAGAACGAAACAGTGCACCAACACCTTCTAAAATTAGAAGGATATGTAAAAAAAGTATTCAAGTATTTACAGTACATTGTACAGCAGAGTGGGTGTATGGGGGGTGTGTATATTGCACGGGTACGAAGTGTAAGAATATTGCACAGTTTGGAAGAGTAACTTAGTGTTAAGCACTCTTATTGCACTTGGGTAAAAGGTGTTCGCAAACCTAGAGGTACGGGCTTGGATGGACCTGTACCTCTTTCCTGAGGGCAACAGTGAGAACAGGCTGTGCCCAGGGTGTGAGCTGTCACAGGTGATGCTGGTGGCTCTGCACAGACACCTGGTGTCGTAGATGTCTGACAGAGAGGACAGCTGCACTCCTATGGTGCCCTGTGCTGACTTTCTGAAAGATCCAGAGCCTTCTTGTCAGCCTGAGAGCTGCTCCTGAACCACACCAAGATGTTGTGGGTGAGGATGCTCTCCACAGAGCACCTGTAGAAGGACAGCAGCAGGTCCCGGGACACGTTGACCCTTCTCAGTGACCTCAAAAAGTACAGGCGCTGCTGTGCCTTTTTCACAAGGGCATTGGTGTTAGTCCCCCATGTGAGGTCCTGAGAAATGTATGTTCCCAGAAACCTGAAGTCACTGACCCTCTCCACCAGGTCTCCCCCAATGAGAAGAGGAGCAAGAACCTCATTCCCTCTCCTGAAGTCCAGCACCAACTCCTTTGTTTTTGAGGAGTTGAGTGCCAGGTTATTGAGGGAGCACCAGGCAGCGAGGTTCCGGACCTCCTCCCTGTAGGCTGTCTCGTCACCGTTTTCAATCAGCCCCACCACAGTGGTGTCATCTGCAAATTTCACAAGGACGTTGCTGCTGTGGATTGGTGCGCAGTCATGGGTGTACAGGGTGTACAGCATTGGACTGAGCACACAGCCCTGGGGAGCCCCGGTGCTCACAGACAGGATTGAGGACTGGTGGTCCTCCAGCCTGACTGACTGCAGGCGATCAGTGAGAAAGTCTCTGATCCATCTGCAGGTGTGCTCGCCGATTCCCAGACCGCGCAGCTTGGACAGCAGTCTGCTCGGAAAAAGTGTGTTGAAAGCAGAACTGAAGTCCACAAACAACATCCTCACGTAACTGCCAGAGTGTTCAAGGTGTTTACACACTGTGTGGAGGGCTGTGTTAATGGCGTCCCCTGTGGACCTGTTGGCTCTGTACGCGAATTGGTGCTGATCGAGGCCGGGAGGCAACAGGGATTTTATGTGCCTCAGAACCAGTCTCTCAAAGCACTTCATCACAGTTGAAGTGAGAGCCACAGGTCTGTAGTCATTCAGGCCACTGACTGACGGCCCCTTGGGGATGGGTACAATGGTGGCGGTTTTCAGGCAGCTGGGGACTGTGCAGGCAGCCAGCGAGAGGTTAAAAATGGTGGTAAAAACCCCCGCTAGCTGGTCTGCACATCCCCTCAGTACCCTCCCCTGGACGCCATCAGGACCAGCAGCCTTAGATGGGTTCACACTCTGGAGCACCTTCCTTACCTCCTCCGTTGTTACTGTGAGGGCCAGGCTGTCAGCGGGCAGCAGCGTGGGGGCATCCTCCTCCTCTCTGACCTCGAACCTTGCGAAAAACTGATTCAGCTCCTCTGCAACGTCAGTGCTGGTGCTAGTGGTGGGAGCACTGGAGCTGTTCATGTTTACAAGGTCCCGGATGCCCTGCCAGACACGTCGTGGGTTCCCCTCTGCGAAGTGCCCCTCGATTTTCCTGGCGTACGCTGCTTTCGCCCGCTTAATGCCCCTTCTCAGGTTGGATCTACATGAACTGTACAGCTCCTTGTTACCAGACCTGAACGCAGAGTCCCTGTCCCTCAGCAGCTGTTTCACCTCACAGTTCATCCACTGTTTTTTATTTGGATAATGTCTGATGAGCTTTTCCTCTGTGACATTATCCGTGCACGTTTTAATGTAAAACAGAACCGTGGATGAGAAGTCTGTGAGGTTGTCCTGGGCAAAAATGTCCCAGTTGGTGGTGTTGAAGCAGTCCTGGAGCTGTGGGATGGTATTTCCGGACCAAACCTGTATGGATCTCACCTCAGGCATTGTTCTTTGGATTAGAGGTCTGTATGATGGGGTGAGAAACAGGGACAGATGATCCGATTTTCCAAGATGTGGGTGGGGGGAGACTTTGAATGCGGCCTTGATGTTGTTATAAACCTTATCCAGCACGTTACGACCTCTCATTGCACATGTAACATGCTGGTAAAACGTAGGGAGCACAGTTCTTAAGTCCACATGGTTAAAGTCTCCAGCTACAATGAAGATACCATCCGGGTGGGCAGACTGTTGTCTGTTGAGCGCAGCTAGCAGGGCCTTGCTAGCTGCGTTAGCATTAGCACTCGGTGGTGTGTATACGGCCGTAACCATAACAACAGTGTGCTCTCGGGCCAGATAGAAGGGACGACATCAGAGTGTTAAGTACTCCAAATCAGGGGAACAGTGTGTTTCTGTCACTGTAGCGTTGGTACACCACCTGTTGTTGGAGTAGATGATCAGTCCTCCTCCTCTGCTTTTCCCAGAGTCGCTCGTCCGGTCGGCTTGATGTGCTGTGCGTCCCGCTAGCATGATAGCCTCGTTAGCTACCCCTGAGTGAAGCCAGGTCTCCGTCACGGCGATGATGCAGCTGTCCCGTACAGTTTTCTGCGCCTCGATGGTGGCCGATAGCTCGTCGAACTTGTTGTTCAGTGACCTGGCGTTCGTGAGGAAAATGCTGGGTAGCGCTGGTCTGTGCGGGTCTCTTCGTAGCCGAGCTTGGATGCCGGCTCGGCAGCCCCGCTTCCTGCGCCACCTGGTCCTTTGTTTAGCCTCAGGCTTGGTTAGCCATGGGCTGTTTACCGGTCGTGCGATCTCCGGTGGAATATTATGGTCAAGTCTCCGCTTGGGATTTGACTTTCCATAGCGCATTCCAGTCCGGAGTAATTCCTCTCTACTGTACTTCTTACTGCTTACCAAAGTAACACCAGAGGGTGCGGAAAGAGAAGAAAAAGAGTCACAGCACACGGAGAGCTGTCCGGCTGCTGCACTCATGCGCGCCACCATGAGTCACGGGGTTTGAAGGTCATGGGGTTTGAAGTCCACCTTGTTTGAAGGTCACAGGGTTTGAAGTTCACAGTATTTAGGGTCAACAGTCCAAAGCAGTGGAGATTGTGGAAAAGAGGTGAAGAAATGTGTTCAAGCTGGTTGGAATGGGTGGAGAAAAGTGTCAGGGGTAATGTGTGATAAAAGAGTATCAGCCAGAATGAAAGGAAAGATATACAAGACAGTGGTGAGACCAGCGATGCTGTATGGTCTAGAGACAGTGGCACTGAGGAAAAGACAGGAAGCAGAGCTGGAGGTAGCAGAGATGAAGATGTTGAGGTTCTCTTTGGGAGTGACAAAGATGGATAGGATCAGGAATGAGTCAATCAGAGGAACAGCACATGTTAGATGTTTTGGAGATAAGGTCAGAGAGGCCAGAATGAGATGGTTTGGTCATGTACAGAGCAGGGATAGTGAGTATATTGGTAGAAGGATGCTGGGGTTGCAACTGCCAGGCAGGAGGTCCAGTGGAAGACCAAAGAGAAGGTTTATGGATGTAGTGAAAGAGGACATGAAGTTAGTTGGTGTGAGAGAAGGGATACAGAGAACAGGGTGAGATGGAGGAGGTTGATTCGCTGTGGCGACCCCTGAAGGGAGCAGCCGAAAGGAAAAGAAGGGCTTGAAGTCCACATTGTTTGAAGGTCACAGGGTTTGAAGGTCACAGGGACATGGTGTCTTTCTTGTCTGATGTTCTTCAGGAGGTTCTGATGAAGATCCAGTTTGGGTTCACACTGAGTTCTTCTGCCTGTCTGACTTCTCTCTTCATGGTCACATGATACATTGTTATAAAGTTCATGTTCCTGGGATCTTCACAGCTGAGAACATTGGTTTGTCCTTCATGACACAAACTTCAGCTCCAAGAAAATAGTGTTAAACAGCGGCTTTAGTCTAAAGTCTGTGAGGTCAGACCCTCATCCTGACTCCTCCACTTTAATCCACACTAATCCAATTTAATTCAAACTAATCCACTTTAATCCACACTAATCCACTTTAATCCAAACTAATCCACTTTAATTCAAACTAATCCACTTTAATCCACACTAATCCACTTTAATCCACTTTAATCCAAACTAATCCAGCAGACAAGAAAACAGACACTTCCTGACTTTGTGTCATGTGGACTGTCACAGTTTTCATTAGAAACCACAGTTCTGCACCAGGGTTTACCTCCCGGTTAGTTTAGGTTAGAGTTAGATAAGTTTAGGTTAGGCTGGTTTAGGTTAGTATAATTTAGGTCAGGTTAGGTAAGTTTAGGTTAGGCTGGTTTAGGTTAGTTTAATTTAGGTTAGTTTAGGTTAGAGTTAGATAAGTTTAGGTTTGGCTAGTTTAGGTTAGTTTAATTTAGGTTAGGTTAGAGTTAGATAACTTTAGGTTAGGTTAGGTTAGGTTAGAGTTAGATAAGTTTAGGTTAGGCTAGTTTAGGTTAGTATAATTTAGGTCAGGTTAGGTAAGTTTAGGTTAGAGTTAAATAAGTTTAGGTTAGGCTAGTTTAGGTTAGTTTAATTTAGGTTAGGTTAGTTTAGAGTTAGATAAGTTTAGGTTAGTTTAATTTAGGTTAGAGTTAGAGTTAGATAACTTTAGGTTAGGTTAGTTTAGGTTAGTTTAATTTACGTTAGTTTAGGTTAGAGTTAGATAAGTTTAGGATAGGCTAGTTTAGGTTAGAGTTAGATAAGTTTAGGATAGGCTAGTTGAGGTTAGTTTAATTTAAGTTAGATAAGTTTAGGTTAGAGTTAGATAAATTTAGTTTAGTTTAGGTTTATGCAGCTCCCCCTTGTGGCACCCCTTGTGGCACTCAATGGGACTACGCTCACATGAAAGAGTAACAATTCTCACTAAAATCAAGATTCACCGTGATGAAATCATCGATCGTGAGATTTATCGTGAATCTTTGTTGAAACTCACGCTTCAGCTGGAGTTCCACCGATGACCTCGATGACGTACGATCCTGACGAGACGTCCGGGAAGTCGGACTGAAGCTGCTTCAGCTCTTTAGCCAGACTGACACCACAAGACAAGTGAGTGAGTGAGTGAGTGAGTGAGTGTGTGACTGAGTGAGTGAGTGAGTGAGTGAGTCGTCTAAATCATACTTATCTGATAGATTCCAGTTTGTTCATGTTCATGTTAATGATAAAGCCTCACTACAAACAAAAGTTAATTGTGGAGTTCCACAAGGCTCAGTGCTTGGGCCTATACTTTTTCCCTTATATATGCTTCCTCTAGGGAACATTATAGTGTGCAACCCTAACCCTAACCCTGTGAGGAACCTTGGACCCTTCAGTTCATTCAAAATGCTGCAGCAAGAGTTCTGACAGGAACTAGAAAGAGAGACCATATAACTCCAGTGTTAGCTTCTATACACTGGCTCCCCGTACAGTTTAGAATTCAGTTTAAAATCCTCCTCCTCACGTACAAAGCACTTAATGGTCAGGCCCCTTCATACCTGAAAGACCTAGTCTTACCTTATCACCCGAACAGACCACTTAGGTCACAAAATACAGGTTTACTTGTGGTTCCCAGAGTCTGTAAGAGCAGAATGGGAGGCAGAGCCTTCAGTTACCAGGCTCCTCCTCTCCTGTGGAACCAGCTTCTAATGACAGTTCGGGAGGCGGAGCCTCTCTCTGTATTTAAAGTTAGACTTAAAACGTTCCTTTTTGATAAAGCTTATAGTTAGAGCTGCACATTCACTCTCTCACACTCAGGGTATGAATATGACTTTTTATATGTCATTAACCTTGTCTCTTTCTCTCCCTAGTTTGTGTCCTTCCTTCCTTCCTTCCTTCCCTCTCTCTCTCTCTGTATCCTCATCTTGCAGGTTGCAGGATCCAGCTCCAGTTTTCGAGGCTATCCATATCATACATATCATCACCATTATTATTGTGCTATAATTAAAGGTTGATATCATTGACTGTATAAACTTGTAGTAAGTGAGTGAGTGAGTGAGTGAGTGGGTGGGTGAGTGACTCAGTGAGTGAGTGAGTAAGTGACTGAGTGAGTGAGTGTGTGAGTGAGTGAGTGGGTGAGTGAGTGAGTGAGTGAGTGACTGAGTGAGTGTCTGAGTAAGTGACTGAGTGAGTGAGTGAGTGAGTGAGTGACTCAGTGAGTGACTGAGTAAGTCACTGAGTGAGTGAGTGTGTGAGTGACTGAGTGAGTGTGTGTGTGAGTGAGTGAGTGACTGAGTAAGTGACTGAGTGAGTGAGTGTGTGTGTGAGTGAGTGAGTGTGTGAGTGAGTGAGTGCCTGAGTGAGTGTGTGTGTGTGTGTGTGAGAGTGAGTGACTGAGTAAGTGAATGAGTGACTGAGTGAGTGACTGAGTGTGTGACTCAGTGAGTGAGTGTGTGAGTGAGTGAGTGACTCAGTGAGTGAGTGTGTGAGTGACTGAGTAAGTGAGTGTGTGAGTGTGTGAGTGAGTGAGTGAGTGAGTGTGTGAGTGAGTGACTGAGTAAATGAGTGAGTGTGAGTGAGTGACTGAGTGAGTGTGTGAGTGAGTAAGTGACTGGGTGAGTGACTGAGTGAGTAAGTGACTGGGTGGGTGGGTGGATTAGTGAGTGAGTGACTGAGTGAGTGTGTGTGTGAGTGAGTGAGTGAGTGAGTGAGTGAGCAGCTGCAGCAGAAACTGGGAGTCGCCTGACATGTGGGCGTCGCCCGTTCTGACTCACATTCCTGTATTAAGAGCTCATTTGGCAGCAGCAGGTCCTACAGTGAGGTCAGTGTCATGACACACACACACACACACACACACACACACACACACACACACTAGCTCACCTCGGAGTGAGCGTCATCATTTTAACACCGATGTATTTCTTCTTGGCTGACGTTTTACCTGCATGTGACAGTGATTGATTATTAATCACAGATCATTTCAAAACTTTTCTTCTGAATCAATTCATCTTCTGAACTGAAGTCTACGATATGTGCGTCACATGTTCTCTCGCTGCTGTCATGTGACTTCGGTGTGGCAGAGTGATCGTGGTCGTAATGTACGCACCTTTGATCTGTCGGTCATGTGAC
>NC_081154.1:19832450-19834950 GCF_958295425.1 Solea solea
TGTGTGTGTGTGAAAATAAAACACAGGTGAGGAGAAGAAGAGTCACATGATCACTCACTGAAAAAACAATCATCATATCAACGTCATCTGAAGGTCAGAGTTTTCAGCGGTAAACTGGTGAAGCTCCTCCTCCTCGCTGCCAACAACTAATCCCAGCTCAGCGACCTGGCTGTGGCGTTTCCATGGCGACCTGTTGTCTCCCTCCTCCTCCGTTACTTTGACGACTGCAGCGTCTCCTGCAGCGACAGGCGGGAGCGTGCCGGGGGGAGGGGCATCATCACGGACTGGACGCCACTCAGTCGCCACGGCAGCAGGCCCAGGAAACTGTCCGGACCCAGCGGGTCCAGTCTGAGGCCCAACGCCCGCTGAGGAATGTGGGTAGTGTAGTTCCTGGTCAAGGGAGCAGTAGAAGGTGGAGGAATAGGACGGAGAAGACTGGTCACTGTGTTCCTACAGTGAGACACAGAGACAGACAGACAGACAGAGACACAGAGGCAGACAGAGAGACACAGAGACAGACAGACACAGAGACAGACAGACAGAGACACAGACAGAGAGACACAGAGAGACACAGAGACAGACAGAGTGAACAGAGGATGTTAGAGGCAGTGGTTGTAACAGATGGTGAATAAAAGAATGACTGAATGAATGCGATGATGGTGTCTGTGAATGGAAGATGAATGAGTGAGTGAAGTGAGATGATAAAAGTACAGAATCTGGAGCCCAGGAGCTGCTGGTCCTCTGCTGCCCCGTGTGGTCAGTTTGTGTCACTGAGTTAAGTCTGAATGAAATATTTCAAATGCTGAATTCACTAAAATCAGACATTAGAACTTAGTGATGGAGGCAGCAGTGTGTGTGTGAGTGTGTGTGAGAGAGTGAATGTGTGAGTGTGTGAATGTGTGTGTGTGAGTGAGTGAATGTGTGAGTGAATGTGTGTGTGTGAGTGAGTGAATGTGTGAGTGTGTGTGTGTGAGTGAGTGAATGTGTGTGAGTGTGTGTGAGTGAGAGAATGTGTGTGTGTGTGTGTGAGTGAGTGAATGTGTGAGTGTGTGTGTGTGAGTGAGTGTGTGAGTGAGTGAATGTGTGTGTGTGAGTGAGTGTGTGTGTGTGAGTGAATGTGTGTGTGTGTGTGTGAGTGTGTGTGTGAGAGAGTGAATGTGTGTGTGAGTGTGTGTGAGTGAGAGAATGTGTGTGTGTGTGTGTGAGTGAGAGAATGTGTGTGTGTGTGAGTGAGTGAGTGTGTGTGAGAGTGTGTGAGTGAGTCCTTTTTATTAACGTCATTAATCTGTAGTTCATTAACTACAGTTAAAACTTTCACAACAGCTCCTGGACTCACGGCGACCGTGAACGCCGCGAGCGATCGAGTGACGCGGTCGTTGCCGAGGAACACGACGTGACTGAGTGACAGTTGCTGAGGAAACAGAGGGGCGGGGCTTTTGGACAATGAGGAGCAGAGGAAGAAGAAACCGATCAGAGTCGTGTTGATGATGTCACCAAAATGTGACGTCCATGTTAGTTAGCTTACCACTAGCCACAGGAGAGCAGTCAGTTTGGTTTACTCACTTTAGCCCAAATATGATCCTGCGGCTAATGCTAAGCTAACCGCTTTAACACTAATGTGTAAAAGGATTAAAAGATTTTCAGTGAAAACATGAGTTTAAAGGGTGAGTCCACTGCTTTTGACACTATGACAGGGTGACACACTATGACAGGGTGAGTGAAGCAGGTAAAGGCTTTGATGATGAACAGAAGGGGGCGTGGTCACATACGTGTTGCAGAACGGCGTGTAGTTGTGTAAACACGGAGTGGACAAACGTCGAGTCTGAGGAAACAACACAGTTTGTTACACTGTCACCTTTTTATTTAACATACGACTATTTTTGTGTTATTTTTCCTCTGTGTGTGTGTGTGTGTGTGTGTGTCCTGAAAATATAAAAACACAGTTTCTGTACATGTGAGGTAACATGTTATATATTATTATTATTATTATGACTGAACACACACACACACACACACACACTAACACATTGTTTTAAAATGACTCTTTTCTGCCACCAGAGGGAGACACTTCACTGCACCTGATAATACAAAACACCTGGAGTTTTAGTTTTTTCTTGATTTCAGTTGATCATTGATTTTAAAATCACTGATTTTTCACAGTGAAAATCATTTTCATACATTCATTACAATATGTTTTAAATAATATTTTATAATATAAAAATATATTACCTGTGTTCAGCTGAAGATTAGATTTCTTATGATTAAAAATAAATAAATAAATAAAAAACCTGGAAATAATTTTACTGAGAATTAAGAAAGAATGTGTGTGTGTGCGTGTGTGTGTGTGTCGGTGTGTAGACCTACAGTGTGTGTGTGTGTGTCGGTGTGTAGACCTACAGTGTGTGTGTGTGTGTGTAGACCTACAGTGTGTGTGTGTGTGTGTGTGTAGACCTATAGTGTGTGTGTGTGTGTGTAGACCTACAGTGTGTGTGTGTGTGTG
>NC_081154.1:19839950-19924950 GCF_958295425.1 Solea solea
ATGGAGGCAGCAGTGGATCAACGAATCACTGGTTTTCTCTGTGGGGTTTGGTGTGGGAGAGTGAGTGGTTCACATGTATGAGTTCTATTCACTTTAACATTATGTAGAAAACTAAAGAGAAGTCAACATGAAATTGAAAGTGTAAATAAAAATAAAAATGAAATGAAACAACAGAGGAACTTATTTGTAGGGAAGAGAATAATGATAGTAATGACGATGACGATGAAGATGAAGAAGAAGAGTTGGGTGTTGATGCTGAACTTTCGTGTTCTTCTCTCGCGGGCCTAACACACATTTCCTCTCCCGCCTCTTCTCTCGCCGTCTCTTCGACACTTTCTCTTCCTGGCGTCATGTTTTTCTTGTTGTTGTTTACTTGTAAACAAACGGCGCGTGGATCAGCTGACAGGAAGTAAACAGTGGAGGATCGAAGGCTTACTTACAGTTCTGAAGAGTCCGGGTCCAGAGTGTGGAGCAGCAGCAGCAGCTGTCCGGCTCCAGGCAGCGTCAACTCTCTCTCTCTCTCTCTCTCTCACACACACACACACACACACACTCGCAACTTCCGCTATGAGATTTCAGAATAAAAGCTGTGACTTTTCATGAAACAAGTTTTCAATAAAACATACAAAAACAAAGACACGTTATAAAGATGTAAACATTGAAATATGGTTACGTTGTATACATTTAAACTTAATCAAAACTTGTTTTGATTAAGTTTCATTCATTTTCATTCATGATTAGTTTCATTCATTCATCAATTTTCATTTGACTAATTCCTTTGTGACAGCTGTGTTTTCTTTATTTGCTGAAAATAGTTTTAACTTAATAACTTTATTTGCTGACTTTGTTTAACTGATTTTGGAAAGTTTATTATGAGTTTTAACTCATTGTCACTGGTTAACTGGTGGTGAGTTAAGGTACTGGTGCAGTTTAAAATTAACCAAGAAAATGAAACAAACTTGTTTTGCTAGTTTTGTTTGTTTGTGTCCTTTTGTTCCTTTTGATTTGATTGGGCTGTAATCGAGGTTTCACATATTTTGACGTCATCACTTACTATAATATATATAATATAATATATTCATTGCATTAATTGGACACAGTTTTTCTCTTACTTTGAAGGCCAACATGTTTTTCACACTCATGTCATTGTTAACTTGATGCTTTAGATTTAACCAATCAAACATCACATGACAGATGTAATCACATGACAGATGTAGTCACATGACAGATCTAGTCACATGACTGATGTAACATGACATATGTAGTCACATGACAGATGTAGTCACATGATTGATGTAACATAACAGATGTAACATGACAGATGTAGTCACATGACAGATGTAGTCACATGATTGATGTAACATAACAGATGTAACATGACAGATGTAGTCACATGACAGATGTAGTCACATGATTGATGTAACATAACAGATGTAACATGACAGATGTAGTCACATAACAGATGTAACACAAGAGTGTATGGCTGCAGACCAGTGCCTCT
The DNA here is from genome assembly GCF_958295425.1 of Solea solea. Classification (NCBI taxonomy): domain Eukaryota; kingdom Metazoa; phylum Chordata; class Actinopteri; order Pleuronectiformes; family Soleidae; genus Solea; species Solea solea. The sequence continues at coordinate 19,841,452 of NC_081154.1, forward strand.
CGTCTCATGCCCTCACCTCTCGTTCCTTCCCGTCTTGAGCCATGAATCCATGCCCCCAAGGAAAATAATTTTCAAAATAAAAGCTTGCGTCTGGAACCGCTCGTCTGTTGCCATAAACATAAAAACACACTTTTAAATTGTGTAAAATGTATTGTTCAACATGAGATTTATGCTCCACAATTTAACCTGCCTGGATATGTCTCAGTAAAGGCCAAAGTGTATGGCTGCAGTCTGGAGCCTCTCGTCTCGTGCATCATTGGAAGTAACATAAGAGTCGTGGGAAGTCATTCTTATGCAGAATACAGAGTCTCTGTTGGTTAGTTAGTAAAATATCAGTAAACTGTTTAAAAAAAAAAAATCACATTCTTTTTGGATTAAATGTTTTTATTTATTTCGTGTTTTTACTCATTGGTTGCAGAATCCAGGGTGGAGACCAACTTCCCCTGTGGGTATGGCAAAAACAAAACAAAAGCATACTGGTGATCTACCATCTTATGACCATGTCTTTTTTGCAAAAAAGTGACTTCACAAACAGCCACTCTGTGTCATAGTATAAAATACCTGGCATGCAGCTCTTGTACAAACAGTAGCACCCGGAGCAATGTATGACAGAGCACATTAGCTGATATTCACTGACAAACGTCAGCGTTACACACTGATGCCGTTTCGAGTGGCTAAGGTATCGCAATATAACTATATAGTCCTGAAATCTGCAAAATATATGGACATAAAAAAAAACGTTACTTTAAGAGTTAACATGTTTTGAAATGAACTGCAGAAAACAAGCTCACAAACTCAAACTAAATTTCTTCGTGAACTGTTTAACTTCTTCTTCTTACTTTTCTTTTGGTTGCAACTGTTGCATAGGTTAGTGGAATACCGCCACCTAACGGTAAGTCCCCCTGAGATTTAAATATTATCCACAAATTGTATTTTGGACTGCGTGTGCTTGCTGTACACTCTGGGTTGTACACGCCCATGCATGAGACGGGAGGGCCCGAGAGGTGAGGGCATGAGAAAAGAGGCTCCAGGCTGCAGCCATACCCTTCTCATGTAACATGACAGATGTTATAACATAACAGATGTATTCACATGACAGATGTAACATGACTGATGAGCCATACCCTTCTCATGTAACATGACAGATGTAACATAAATGATGTAATCACATTACATGTCATTTAGCAGACGCTTTTATCCAAAGCAACTTACAATGGAATCAAGTACAATTAGCCAGGGGTGGAATCGTACTTGCAACCATGATGTCTTTCGTACACAAGGTAGGGTCTTAACCACTGAGCCACTCTACCAATCACATGACAGATGTAGTCACATGACTGATGTAACAGGACAGATGTAGTCAGATGACTGATGTAACATGACAGATGTATTCACATGACTGATGTAATCACATGACAGATGTAGTCACATGACTGATGTAATCACATGACAGATGTACTCACATAACAGATGTAATCACGTGACAGATGTAATCACATGACAGATGTAACATGAAAGATGTAACATGACAGATGTAATCACATGACAGATGTAACATGACAGATGTAATCACATGACAGATGTAATCACATGACAGATGTAATCACATGACAGATGTAACATGACAGATGTTATCACATGACAGATGTAGTCACATGACTGATGTAACAGGACAGATGTAGTCACATGACTGATGTAACATTACAGATGTAACATGACAGATGTAATTACATGACAGATGTAACATGACTGATGTATTCACATGACAGCTGTAATCACATAACAGATGTAGTCACATGACTGATGTCATCACATGACAGATGTACTCACATAACAGATGTAATCACGTGACAGATGTAATCACATGACAGATGTAACATGAAAGATGTAACATGACAGATGTAATCACATGACAGATGTAACATGACAGATGTAATCACATGACAGATGTAACATGACAGATGTTATCACATGACAGATGTAGTCACATGACTGATGTAACAGGACAGATGTAGTCACATGACTGATGTAACATTACAGATGTAGTCACATGACAGATGTAGTCACATGACTGATGTAACAGGACAGATGTAGTCACATGACTGATGTAACATTACAGATGTAACATGACAGATGTAATTACATGACAGATGTAACATGACTGATGTAATCACGTGACAGTTGTAATCACATGAGAGATGTAATATGACGGATGTAACATGACAGATGTAATCACATGACAGATGTAGTCACATGACAGATGTAATCACATGATAGGTGTAACATGACTGATGTAATCACGTGACAGATGTAATCACATAACAGATGTACCATGACAGATGTAATCACATAACAGATGTAACATGGCGGATGTAATCACATAACGACAGATGTAATCAAGTGACAGATGTCATCACATAACAGATGTAACATGACAGATTTAATACCATGACAGATGTAATCACATGACACATGACAGATGTAGTCACATGACTGATGTAACATGACAGATGTATTTACATGACAGATGTAACATGACAGATGTAACATGACAGATGTAATCACATGACAGATGTAGTCACATGACTGATGTAACAGGACAGATGTAGTCACATGACTGATGTAACATGACAGATGTATTCACATGACAGCTGTAATCACATAACAGATGTAACATGACAAATGTAGTCACATGACTGATGTAACATGACAGATGTAATCACATGACAGATGTTATCACATAACAGATGTAACATGACTGATGTAATCATATGAAAGATGTTATCACATAACAGATGTAACATGACAGATGTAATCATATAAAAGATGTTATCACATAACAGATGTAACATGACTGATGTAGTCATGTGACAGATGTAACATGACAGATTTAATCACATGACTGATGTAGTCTCGTGACAGATGTAACATGACAAATGTAACATGAGTGATGTAGTCACATGACAGATGTAACATGACAGATGTTATCACATTACAGATGTAACATGACAGATGTAATCACATGACAGATGTTATCACATGACAGATGTAATTACATGACAGATGTAACATGACTGATGTAATCATGTGACAGATGTAATCACATGACAGATGTTACATGACAGATGTAATCACATGACAGATGTAACATGACAGATGTAATCACATGACAGATGTTATCACATAACAGATGTAATCACATGACAGATGTAATATGACTGATGTAATCATATGAAAGATGTTATCACATAACAGATGTAACATGACAGATGTAATCACATGACAGATGTAACATGACAGATGTAATCACATGACAGATGTTATCACATAACAGATGTAACATGACAGATGTAATCACATGACAGATGTTATCACATGACAGATGTAATCACATGACAGATGTTATCACATAACAGATGTAACATGACAGGTGTAATCACATGACAGATGTAGTCACATGACTGATGTAACAGGACAGATGTAGTCACATGACTGATGTAATATTACAGATGTAACATGACAGATGTAATTACATGACAGATGTAATTACATGACAGATGTAACATGACTGATGTAATCACGTGACAGATGTAATCACATGACAGATGTAACATGAATGATGTAGTCACGTGACAGATGTAACATGACAGATGTAATCAAATGACAGATGTAACATGACTGATGTAATCACGTGACAGATGTAATCACATGACAGATGTTACATGACAGATGTAATCACATGACAGATGTAACATGACAGATGTAATCACATAACAGATTTAATCACATGACAGATGTAACATGACAGATGTAACATGACTGATGTAGTTACATGACTGACGTAACATGACAGATGTAATCACATGACAGATGTAATCACATGACATATGTAACATGACTGATATAATCACATGACCGATGTACTCACAAAACGGATGTAATCACGTGACAGATGTAATTACATGACAGATGTAACATAAAAGATGTAACATGACAGATGTAATCCCATGACAGATGTAATTACATGACAGATGTAACATGACAGATGTAATCACATGACAGATGTAATTACATAACAGATGTAACATGACTGATGTAGTCTCGTGACAGATGTAACATAACAGATGTAACATGACTGATGTAGTCATGTGACAGATGTAACATGACAGATGTAACATGACAGATATAATCACATTACAGATGTAACATGACAGATGTAATTACATGACAGATGTAACATGACTGATTCAATCACGTGACAGATGTAATTACACGACAGATGTTACATGACAGATGTAATCACATGACAGATGTAGTCACATGACTGATTCAATCACGTGACAGATGTAATTACACGACAGATGTTACATGACAGATGTAATCACATGACAGATGTAATCACATGACAGATGTAGTCACATGACTGATGTAACAGGACAGATGTAGTCACATGACTGATGTAACATGACAGATGTATTCACATGACATGTAATCACATGACGGATGTAGTCACATGACTGATGTAACAGGACAGATGTAGTCACATGACTGATGTAACATGACAGATGTGATCACATGACAGATGTAACATGACTGACGTAGTCACGTGACAGATGTAACATGACTGATGTAGTCACATGACAGATGTAGTCACATGACAGATGTAACATGACAGATGTAACATGACAGATGTAATCACATTACAGATGTAATCACATGACTGATGTAGTCTCGTGACAGATGTAACATGACAAATGTAACATGAGTGATGTAGTCACATGACAGATGTAACATGACAGATGTTATCACATTACAGATGTAACATGACAGATGTAATCACATGACAGATGTTATCACATGACAGATGCCATTACATGACAGATGTAACATGACTGATGTAATCATGTGACAGATGTAATCACATGACAGATGTTACATGACAGATGTAATCACATGACAGATGTAACATGACAGATGTAATCACATGACAGATGTTATCACATAACAGATGTAATCACATGACAGATGTAATATGACTGATGTAATCATATGAAAGATGTTATCACATAACAGATGTAACATGACAGATGTAATCACATGACAGATGTAACATGACAGATGTAATCACATGACAGATGTTATCACATAACAGATGTAACATGACAGATGTAATCACATGACAGATGTTATCACATAACAGATGTAACATGACAGGTGTAATCACATGACAGATGTAGTCACATGACTGATGTAACAGGACAGATGTAGTCACATGACTGATGTAACATTACAGATGTAACATGACAGACGTAATTACATGACAGATGTAATTACATGACAGATGTAACATGACTGATGTAATCACGTGACAGATGTAATCACATGACAGATGTAACATGAGTGATGTAGTCACGTGACAGATGTAACATGACAGATGTAATCAAATGACAGATGTAACATGACAGATGTAACTACATGACAGATGTAACATGACTGATGTAATCACGTGACAGATGTAATCACATGACAGATGTTACATGACAGATGTAATCACATGACAGATGTAATCACATAACAGATGTAATCACATGACAGATGTAACATGACAGATGTAACATGACTGATGTAGTTACATGACTGATGTAACATGACAGATGTAATCACATGACAGATGTAACATGACTGATGTAACACGACAGATGTAACATGACATATGTAATCACATAACAGATGTAATTACATAACAGATGTAACATGACTGATGTAGTCTCGTGACAGATGTAACATAACAGATGTAACATGACTGATGTAGTCATGTGACAGATGTAACATGACAGATGTAATCACATTACAGATGTAACATGACAGATGTAATCACGTGACAGATGTAATTACATAACAGATGTAACATAAAAGATGTAACATGACAGATGTAATCCCATGACAGATGTAATTACATGACAGATGTAACATGACAGATGTAATCACATGACAGATGTAATTACATAACAGATGTAACATGACTGATGTAGTCTCGTGACAGATGTAACATAACAGATGTAACATGACTGATGTAGTCATGTGACAGATGTAACATGACAGATGTAATCACATTACAGATGTAACATGACAGATGTCATTACATGACAGATGTAACATGACTGATTCAATCACGTGACAGATGTAATTACACGACAGATGTTACATGACAGATGTAATCACATGACAGATGTAATCACATGACAGATGTAGTCACATGACTGATGTAACAGAACAGATGTAGTCACATGACTGATGTAACATGACAGATGTATTCACATGACATGTAATCACATGACGGATGTAGTCACATGACTGATGTAACAGGACAGATGTAGTCACATGACTGATGTAACATGACAGATGTGATCACATGACAGATGTAACATGACTGACGTAGTCACGTGACAGATGTAACATGACTGATGTAGTCACATGACAGATGTAGTCACATGACAGATGTTACATGACAGATGTAACATGACAGATGTAACATGACAGATGTAATCACATTACAGATGTAATCACATGACAGATGTACCATGACAGATGTAATCACATAACAGATGTAACATGGCAGATGCAATCACATAACGACAGATGTAATCACATAACAGATGTAACATGACAGATGTAATCACATGACAAATATAATCACATGACAGATGTAATCACATGACAGATGTAGTCACATGACTGATGTAACAGGACAGATGTAATCACATAACAGATGTAACATGACAGATGTAATCACATGACAAATATAATCACATGACAGATGTAATCACATGACAGATGTAGTCACATGACTGATGTAACAGGACAGATGTAGTCACATGACTGATGTAACAGGACAGATGTAGTCACATGACAGATGTAATCACATGACAGATGTAGTCACATGACTGATGTAACAGGACAGATGTAGTCACATGACTGATTTAACATGACAGATGTAATCACATGACTGATGTAACAGGACAGATGTAGTCACATGACTGATTGAACATGACAGATGTAATCACATGACAGATGTAATCACATGACAGATGTAATCACATTACAGATGTAATCACGTGACAGATGTAGTCACATGACTGATGTAACAGGACAGATGTAGTCACATGACTGATGTAACAGGACAGATGTATTCACATGACAGCTGTAGTCACATGACTGATGTAACATGACAGATGTAATCACATGACAGATGTAATTACATGACAGATGTAATCACTTGACTGATGTAACAGGACAGATGTAGTCACATGACTGATGTAACATGACTGATGTAACAGGACAGATGTAGTCACATGACTGATGTAACATGACAGATGTAATCCCATGACAGATGTAATCACATGACAGATGTAACATGACTGATGTAATCAAATGACAGATGTAACATGACTGATGTAATCATATGAAAGATGTTATCACATAACAGATGGAACATGACAGATGTAATCACATGACATATGTAACATGAAAGATGTAATCACGTGGCAGATGTTATCACATAACAGATGTAATCACATGACAGATGTAATCACATGAGAGATGTAACATGACAGATGTAACATGAAAGATGTAACATGGTAGATGTAATCACATGACAGATGTAATCACATGACAGGTGTGATCACATGACAGATGTAACGTGACAGATTTAACGTGACAGATGTAATCACATTACAGATGTAATCACATTACAGATGTAATCACATCACCGGTGTAATCACATCACCGGTGTAATCACATGACAGATGTAATCACATTACAGATGTAATCACATTACAGATGTAATTACATGACAGGTGTAATCACATTACAGATGTAATCACATTACAGATGTAATCACATGACAGGTGTAATCACATCACCGGTGTAATCACATGACAGATGTAACATGACAGATGTAGTCACATTACAGATGTAATTACATGACAGGTGTAATCACATGACAGATGTAACACGACAGATGTAATCACATTACAGATGTAACATGACAGATGTAACATGACAGATGTAATCACATGACAGATGTAACATGACTGATTTAATCACGTGACAAATGTAATCACATGACAGATGTAATCACATGACAGATGTAACATGACAGATGTAATCACATGACAGATGTAACATGACTGATTTAATCACGTGACAAATGTAATCACATGACAGATGTAATCACATGACAGATGTAACATGACAGATGTAACATTACAGATGTAATCACATTACAGATGTAATCACATGACAGGTGTAATCACATCACCGGTGTAATCACATGACAGATGTAACATGACAGATGTAGTCACATTACAGATGTAATTACATGACAGGTGTAATCACATGACAGATTTAACACGACAGATGTAATCACATTACAGATGTAACATGACAGATGTAACATGACAGATGTAATCACATGACAGATGTAACATGACTGATTTAATCACGTGACAAATGTAATCACATGACAGATGTAATCACATGACAGATGTAACATGACAGATGTAATCACATGACAGATGTAACATGACTGATTTAATCACGTGACAAATGTAATCACATGACAGATGTAATCACATGACAGATGTAACATGACAGATGTAACATGACAGATGTAATCACATGACAGATGTAACATGACAGATGTAATTACATGACATATGTAATCACATGACAGATGTAACATGACAGATGTAATCACATGACAGATGTAACATCAGAATCAGAAGAATCAGAATCAGAATCAGCTTTATTGGCCAAGTATGTAACACATACAAGGAATTCGACTCCGGTTTTTCAAACACACGCTGTACATGAAATGTAGACATTAACATAACTTAACATATATTTGACAACAGTGAATAAAAAAAAAAAAAAAAAAGGTGACCAGAGGTCCGGTTTATTTTTAAATATATACAGTATATATAAACGATAAGGGGCAGATAGTGAATAAATAAACAAATAAACAAATAACCAAATAAACTGGTCAAGTGTTCGGTAGTGCGACGGCCTGGGGGAAGAAACTGTTCTTGTGTCTAGCAGTTTTGGTGTACAGTGTTCTGTAACGCCTGCCAGAGGGAAGAAGAACAAACAGGTTATTTCCGGGATGTGATGGATCTGCAGAGATACTACCTGCCCGTTTCTTGACTCTGGATGTGTTCAAGTCCTGGATGGTGGGCAGTTTAACACAAATGATTCTCTCTGCAGTCCTGATGGTGCGATTCATTCTGTTTCTGTCCTGTTTGGTGGCTGATGCAAACCAAACGATGATGGAGGTGCAGAGAACAGACTGGACTATTGCTGTGTAGAACTGGATCAGCAGCTCCTGGGGCAGGTTGTACTTCCTGAGATGTCGCAGGAAGTACAGCCTCTGCTGGGCCTTTTTGACTATGGAGTCAATGTTTGGTGCCCACTTTAGGTCATGGGAGATGGTGGATCCTAGAAACCTGAAGGTTTTCACAGCAGACACAGTGTTATTGAGGATGGTGAGGGGGGGCAGAGCAGGGGAGTTACTCCTGAAGTCCACTGTCATCTCCACAGTTTTGAGCGTGTTCAGCTCCAGGTTGTTCTGACCACACCAGAGGACCAGTTGTTCCACCTCCCGTCTGTATGCAGACTCGTCACCGTCCCGGATGAGGCCGATGACTGTTGTGTCGTCTGCAAACTTCAGACCCAGTGTAGAGGGAGAAGAGCAGTGGGGAGAGCACACATCCCTGGGGGGCGCCAGTGCTGATTGTCCGGGTGCTGGAAGTGATTTTCCCCAGTCTCACCTGCTGGCTCCTCTCTGTGAGGAAGTTTGTAATCCACTGACAGGTGGGGGCTGAGACGGAGAGCTGGGTGAGTTTGGAGTGCAGGATGTCCGGGATGATGGTGTTGAACGCCGAGCTGAAGTCCACAAACAGGATCCTAGCATATAACATGACAGATGTAACACGACAGATGTAACATGACAGATGTAATCACATGACAGATGTAACATGACTGATGTAACACGACAGATGTAACATGACAGATGTAATAACATGACAGATGTAACATGACTGATGTAATCACATGACAGATGTAACATGACAGATGTCACATGACAGATGTAATTACATGACATATGTAATCACATGACAGATGTAATCACATGACAGATGTAACATGACAGATGTAATCACATGACAGATGTAACATGACAGATGTAATTACATGATAGATGTAATCACATGACATATGTAAAATGACAGATGCAACATGACAGATGTAGTCACATGAAAGATGTAACATGACAGATGTAATCACATGACAGATGTAACATGACAGATGTAATCACATGACAGATGTAACATGACAGATGTAATCACATGACAGATGTTATCACATGACAGATGTAACATGACAGATGTAGTTACATGATAGATGTTATCACATGACAGGTGTAACATGACAGGTGTAGTCACATAACAGATGTAACACGACAGATGTAACATGACAGATGTAATCACATGACAGATGTAATGACTGTGATTTCCTGCTGTGGTTTCTGTGGAGTGGTGTCTCCATGCTCAGTGTTGACCTATTGACCTCTGCAGTTCACAGTAAACGGGTGATGTGTTCTCATAAGAGGCTCTTGAAGGCCGAGTGAGAGCGGCTGTGCAGTCGAGCAATCAGCGGCATCATCACAGAGGGAAATTGCGAGCGGTGCTGATGACAGAAGAGCAGCAGTGAGAGGATGAGAGGGTGAGAGGGTGAAAAAGAGCTTTGACTCATTTTCTGGATCATATTTAGAGAGAATATGCTCCTTTGTTCTCTCCCTGGTTACAACATGTCTGACGTTAATAATCATCAGTGCTCATTTAAGACTCATTTTATTACAGATTAAAGGAACAGTTCAGGATTTTAAACAAGGAGCTTCTTAAACATCAACAATAGACACAAAGAAAACACATTTAACATCAATGAGACCATTCTGCTGAGAGGTGAAAGGTCAAACTCACAGTCAACACTCTTCATGTGATCATGTTTACTGTCAAACACAAGGGACACGTGGTGGTGAGACTGTGTGTGTGTGTGAGACTGTGTGTGTATGTGAGACTGTGCGTGTGTGTGAGACTGCGCGTGTGTGTGTGTGAGACTGTGTGTGTTGTGTGTGAGACTGCGCGTGTGTGTGTGTGTGAGACTGTGTGTGTTGTGTGTGAGACTGTGTGAGACTGTGTGTTAAGATGAATGTGAGGATGAATGTGAGGGTGAATGTGAGAGTGACCTATCCAGACTGTGACTCCGCCTTTCACCGTGTGTCAGCTGGTGTTGGCTCCGCCCCCGTAACCCTTCTTAATTGTTTAACCCTGTTATATTTTCATGTTGTTCTTTTTTGTCGTTTTCATCTTCTCCTCCTGGGGGGTATTCCATCAACGTGGCTAAGAATTGCCAGACTTAGGTGTAAGCTTGAAGCTTGACTAAGCTCCACCTCCCAATCTAGCTCCAAGTCGTTCCATCAAGTGAAATCAGCTGGCTCCACCTGACGCTTAGTCAAGCCTCAACTGTTAAGCCTCAACTTGTGCACGCCCACAGGGAAAATAAAAAGCCCATTCTAGTCGAGCGCGAAAACTGTGAAAAATGCCGAAAAGCAAGGGAAAAGAACGTGCAGAGATGTTCTCCGCAGCAGAGCAAACCCTCCTCATGGAGGTATATGAGGATTACAGCCACATAATCCCAAAGAAGGGCAATACCGCGGCAATCAATAAAGCGAGGGATGTGGCGTGGCAGAATATTGCCGACAGGCTGAATGTGTAAGTGACAAAGAAAATGAAGCATTTCAGCATCATCATGTTATATAAATCCTCCATCAAAGGGACAAAATATATGGAGACAATAATCTACCAATTGATTTCTTGATGGTTTTTGTTTTAAACTAATCAATTATGTGGACCTATTAATGCAACCAAAGCCCTAAAATGAAAAGGAAAAGACAGCCCTAATAAGTAACATTCATATGAACATAATTAAAATAGCATTATTGTTTCACTGCAATTTATGTGAAATTCTCCATATTTGATCATTTGGCAGCCCTAGTAGTAATGTTAGAAAGTGATATTCATCACATTTATCAACTGAATGTTATGCAAATCGATGGGATAGCTTTCATTTATTTCCTGCATGGCCAATTGTATAGAATTGATATCCTTTTCATTTAAGCCTGTCATTTTTACATGCTGTATTTGTGCTACTTCTGTATTTTGTCCCAGATGCTATATGTTGAATTGTTGTATTTTCATTTTATTTGATGTAAAGCACTTTGAATCACCTTGTGCTAAAATGTGCTATATAAAGTAGCCTTGCCTACATTTTTAATAATAATAGGCTACATTTAATCAAAGTATTTTACATGACTCATCACATTTATCATACAATTGATGGTAGATTATTACATGAAGAAATGCAATATTGGTTATCATTCTATAGGAAATAATCATATGACAGAACTATTGATTGTAAAAGTTATTATTTATCTAGAATCATTTTAGCAAATCAAGCAATTCAATGGAGACGAGGACCCCTATTACAGTAAGTGAATGCAGGTGACAGCAAATCAATCATCTATCTCCTATCAATCGGAGGCCCTAACCCTTGTTACATCAAAAGAATGATGATCTCTTTAGATTTCCTTTTAGAATATTTTTTTGCTAATTAGTTTAATTTTGTATTTATTTGTGTCTTATTTTTTATTTTGCTGATAATGTTCTTTAATGTACTTAATATATAATATATACTGTAATTATTAGTATAAATCATTTCTTTAATACATTTTATTATATATTTTATGTTTTACATATCATTTTATCATTCCATGACAGTTGTGTGTCTCTGTTTCTGTCTATTGGACATTCTTTGATCATAGATGGTGCTAAGCTTCACTTTTAGCCTGCTACAGACCAGGTTTGCCCGGCAGCATAAGTTACCATGGTTACATGGCTGGCATTCACATTAGCCACCTTGGTGGAACAGGGTTGAGGCTCAGATTGATGGAACGGAAACCTGAGCCACAGTTATGGTTTAGCCATGGTTGAGGCTTAGCCAGAGTCATAGTTTCCATGGTTACTGAGTTGGGGCTAATCTCAGCCTCTTTGATGGAACCGAACTCTCACTCATATTAGCCAGACTTGGCCATTTAAGCTTGGCTTTGCCTTTAGCCTGCTTGATGGAATACCCCCCTGGATTTCAGACACTGATCATGAGATGAGATGATGTGGAGGCTCTGCCCTCTTGCCTGTGGAGGCTCCGCCCTCTTCCTGCAGCCTCAGCAGGACCTGACGAGCGTCAGGTGTCGTTGATGATTGTGAAGTAGAGCAGCAGTATAAGACCAGAGCAGGAACATCACACGTCCACCGGGCTTGAGGACCAGCTGCTCACTTCACTCACAGAAACATGGAGCTCTTCTTAAGGTCAGAAACAGTCTCCAGCTCCAGCTCCAGCTCCAGTTCTAGTTCTAGTTGTGGATTTGCTGAAACTTTTCTCTCTTTGTCTGTTATTCAGGATCTCTTGGAGTTCTCTGCTGCTTTTCACTGCTGTCTCTAGTTTTCCTGCAACAAATGAAGGTAAAGACAAAAGATTCTCAGTAAACGCTGAGCATGTGGTTTGAAGAACAACTCAATCTGTGACCTGGATCCAACGCTTTCAAACATGTTCCACAGGCTACAGAAATCCTCCTGGAAGCTTCTGGAACTACAGAGCAAGTCGTGCATCACCAAACCTCAGGTCTGGAGCTCTCCGTCCTCGCGTGTCACAGCAGTTTGACCCTGCATCTGCTGGAGGTGGACAGTCTGCAGCAGTGTCCACACAGTTCAACTCTCCCCCTGCAAACCAGTCTCCACTCGAAGCAGCAGCAGCTGCCAACATGGCGGCTGTCAGATACTTGAGTCCTAGTGTCTGGGGGAAGAAGACTCCTGTTCTGCAAAGCTCCCAAGTGTCAGAACCTGCAGATGATGAAGATGATGGGGTCTCCGTGACCGCAGACTCTCCTCCTGAAGCCGAGCAGCCGGTGGATGGTTCCTGGGTGGTGGTGGACCCGAGCAGACGGTTTCCAGATTTCGGTGTTTGGGCCCCGAGTCCTGAGGCTGCAGCTGCACAGAGCGTGAGTGATACGTCCCCGCCGCGGCCTTCTTCCTACGTCATCCAGTCCAGAAGGGGCTTCCAACGAGCACGAGAGCTCAGGTCCAGCTTAAAGTATGTCAAAGAATACCTGATGCCACAAGTGATTCCCTCTGACCCTGAAGACGAGGCCATGGAGCTCCCACCAGAGCCTCAGGCTGAAGAGGGACAGGAGATCTTGGGTAAAGGCCGAGGATGAGCGTCCTTTAAACGGCTAGATCATGTGACTTAACTCCAAACTTATGTCTTCCAGGGTGAACATGGAGATCCTGTGGAGACTTAAATAAAGTTCTTGACCTGATCAAAATGTCTGTCTCCTGTTTTAAACTTTGACATTCAGGATATTTGAATGCCAACACTGCTACAGCATTAGCTTACTAGCACCACCTAACGTAGCTCTGGGATGTCGGCTAAAGACTCGACAGTATCACATGTTTGTCTAGGTAAGAGCTGAGGTTCACGTTAAACCTGGTCTTTACCAGACCAGGTGACAAGTTCACCCTGTCATAACTTGCACCTGGACACAGTTTTAGCCTTAAGACCTCAGTGACCACATGAGGCAGCAGAGGACCAGTGGCTCCTGTGAGATCACTGATTACTAAAACCAGATTCTCTCTGGACTTTGGTGTGGGAGAGTGAGTGGTTTATTAAAGACGTAGACATGTTAGGATCACAAACCACTTTTTTTTTATTTTTATAAGCTATAAAGGTAATGTGCTGCTTTTACCTGCAGGGGGCGTGGCTCAGGCTTTAATAGTGTGAGTGAGTTTCCAGCTGATTCTCATTGACGCTTTTGTTCTGGAATCATAGCTGCTCGGAGAGGTCAGAGGTTATGGAGAGTGTGTGTGTGGTCCACTCTCCACTTTGAAGCACAGGAGACAAAGAATCCTCTTTGATTTGGTCAGTGAGGTGACTTCAACACACGCATGTTTGAAAATGCTCTCAACTGTCCTCCATGTCTGTCCATCAGTCCTCTATGGTCTCTTAGCAACAACCACATAAGGGAGAAGAAACCTGGAGGCGGAGCCTTCTGAAATAAACCAGCGGCCTTTACCTGAACCAGGTTAACGAGGTCTGGAGGACAGCTGGACATTTTGTTTGTAGATGGATGAAGCCAGTAATTAACTGAAGGAGCAATTAAACAGTGAAACAGTGATGTGAGGAGAGCAGGACATCAAACAGCTGTCATTGTTACATTGTGATTCTGTGTCACTTTGTCAAATCACTGCAAATCTAAAAAAGTCTCCTGATCCACGAGTTTATCAACGATCTCTTTATTTCAATCAGTTCAACAACAGCAGGACACAGTTTTCATATCTGCTAACAAACGCTAACGGCTGTTTAAACACACCGGAGCTGCTGGTCCTCTGCTGCCTCGTGTGGTCACTTTGTGTCCCTGAGGTTAATCTGAATGAACGATTTTAAATGCCGAATTCACTAAAATCAGACGTTTGAGCTCAGTGACAGAGGCAGCAGTGGATCAACAACTCCTGTGTGTGATGTTAAAATCACTGATTTTCTCTATGAGGTTTGGTGTGGGAGAGTGAGTGGTTTACAAACTTCACTTTCCTGGTGGAAAAGTCTGTGTAACAGTGAGATAAAGACGTGATAGTGTGATATAGATATCATAGACTTAAACTAATGTAGATTTTAATTGATACGTTTCTTTTAAAGAGCTAAAATTTGTGTTTTTATGTGTAAAACTGAAGTCTGTAAACCACTCACTCTCCCACACCAAACCTCATAGAGAAAATCAGTAATTTTAACATCACACACACAGGAGTTGTTGATCCACTGCTGCCTCCATCACTAAGTTCTAATGTCTTATTTTGTCAATTCTGCATTTAAAATCCTTTGTTCAGATTGACTTCAGTGACACAAAGTGACCACACGAGGCAGCAGAGGACCAGCAGCTCCTGTGTCCCTGCAGCTAAAATCACTGATTTTCTCTATGAGGTTTGGTGTGGGAGAGTGAGTGGTTTACAAACTTCAGTTTCCTGTTGTAAAGTCAGTCTTACAGTGAGATAAAGACGTGAACATGTGACGTAGATCAAATCTGCAGCCATGTTTTCACTGAGAGCCTCTCTCTCAGCAGCAGGGGGCGCTCTCACATAAGGTCAGTAATCTCAGCCTCACAGTGACCACAAGTCTCGTGGTCTTGTCACAGGTCCGGGATTTGACCTGGGATAACGTAGCAGTCCGTGGGTCCAGAGGAGTTGAAGGGGATCATGTCCAGAGAAATCTCCGCCTCACATTGGTACTGCAGGACAGAGGGCAGCAGAGAGCTCTGCAGCTTCTGAGACTCATCAGAAAGCGCAGAAACTGCGTCAAAGTTGTGCAGAGCAGCGGCGTGAGGCGGCGGCATGCAGGTGCTGATCCTCGGGGCCCCGGGGCCCGGCGCGCTCACGCACGCTTCCTTCTGCAGCGTGGTGTCGTGGTGATAGGACACAAGCTCGTTACTGAAGTCCACGGCCTCCACCGTGGACGTGGAGCAGTACTTGTTGCAGCCCAGGATGGTGGAGAAGGCTTTCCGGAAGTCCGCGTTGAAGGCGTAGATGACCGGGTTCAGGGAGGAGTTGGCCCAGCCGAACCACACGAAGATGCTGAAGGTGGTGTCACTGACGCAAGGGGGCGCTCCCACTTCGTTCGAGTCACAGAAAGGAACGATGCAGTTGAGGACAAAGAAGGGAAGCCAGCAGAAGACGAACACGCCCACGATGATGGACAGAGTCTTCAGGACCTTCGTCTCTCTCTTGAAAGTGGTTTTCAGAGAACTTTCGTCGTGCGTGGACGCGCGGTGCAGGCGGTGGTTTGGCGCGCGCGGTCCCGCTGCTCTCTCCAGAGAAGAAATCCGTCTGATCTGGTTTTGCGCGATGCGGAAAATGCGCGTGTACGTGCCCACCATGATGAGCACGGGGATGTAGAAGCTGATGAGGGACGAGGAGATCGCGTAGGTCCGGTTCAGGCTCGCGTTGCAGTCGTCCGGGTTGTGCGTCGTCAGGTTGTCCGCGCGCGCGCGATGCCAGTTGAGCTGCACGGGGATGAAGGAGATGAGGATGGACAGAGTCCACGCGACCCCGATCATCAGGAAGGCGAACCTGCGCGTCATCTTGCGCTCGTACCTGAAGGGACTGGAGATGGCCCAGTACCGGTCCATGCTGATGACGCACAGGTTGAGGATGGACGCGGTGGAGCACATGATGTCAAAGGCCACCCACGTGTCACAGAAGCGGCCGAAGAGCCAGATGCCCGCCACCTCGGACACGGCTCTCCACGGCATCACCAGCACCGCCACGAACAGGTCCGACACCGCCAGAGAGATCACGAACGAGTTGGTGACTTTGGAGCGAAGGTGGCGGAACTTGATGACGGCGGCGCAGACCAGAGTGTTCCCCAGCAGCGTGGACACGATCAGCGCGCACAGGACGCAGCCGGTGAGCGCGCGGAGGCTCACACCTCCTGGTCCTGGTGCTGGTCCTGGTCCTGGTCCTCCTCCTGCTGTGACCACCTGCTGCTGTGGGTCCTCCATGGATGGATGTCCAGACTCAGAGTGTCCTCGTGCTGCGCGTCTCTGCTCCACACTGACACTGACCCACACACACACACACACACACACTCTTTCTCGCTCACACACACACACACACGCACACATGCGCGCGCGCGCACACGTCTCTCTCTCTCATCAGCACAATTAATCACCATACATCAAACAAATTTATAATGTAATAAATGACAATGTAGTGTAATATAATTGAATATAATATGATATATTACATTATAATATAATGTAATATAATACATTATATTATTATAATATACTATAAAGAAATATAATATATAGTAGAATTTAATAAATTACAACGTAATATAATACATTATATTATTATAATATATTATAAAGAAATATAATATATAACATAATGTAATGTAATATAATAAAATAAAATGTTTAGTTGTCTGAAAACAGTTGAGTGACGTCACGTTTTCAGAGAAAAGGTGACATTAAAGGAAGGTAAACCCTGCCCTCTAGTGTACAAACACTCACATCACACCAACACACATTAACGTCTCTTTCAACGTCTATGGACAGATTAGAAGAGATTATATTAAATTAGATTAGATGATATATATATATATATATATATATATATATATATATATATATATATACATATATATATATGTATATATATATATATATGTATATATATATATATATATATATATATATATATATATATATATATATATATACATATATATATACATACATATATATATATATACATACATATATTAGGTCTTTATTTTCAAAACTGATTTAATATCTACTTCCTCTGCAAACAGTCTTGTATAAAGTACCTGAGTAAAGGTATTTTACCAGAAAATCACTTTTTATCATATTACTTCAGTAAAAGTATTTACTGTTATATAAAGTGTATAACATTTACTATGACTATATGTTTAATATTAACCTATGTGTTTATGTATTTATTTTATTGTTATATGGCGTTTATTCAGTCTCTTTGTTCTTCCTTTGTCAATGTTTCTGTTTGAAATAAAGTTGTTTTTTTCAGTGGGTATCAACAATAAGCCCCGCCCCCAACAAGTTCCTTTCTTAAAGGGGACATATTATGCAAAATCAACGTTTTAATCATTGTAATACTTATATTTGGGACTCTGGAGGCCCTACCAGTCGCCAAAGTGTGGAAAAAGAATACTCAGTCCTGTTTTCGTGGTCCCCCTTAGTGTAAGTATAGGCGATAAAACACGCCATGTTGAATTACCTGCACTTATGACGGCAGCATGCGCATTACACCGTGAATGTTACCACCCACCAGTAAGTTTACCTCGAGAGCTCCACCTTAGCTCCACCTTAGCTCCACCTTAGCTCCACCTTAGCTCCACCTTAGCTCCACCTTAGCTCCACCTTAGCTCCACCTTAGCTCCACCTTAGCTCCACCTTGTCCCTATAAAATGCCAGAGTGCAGGCGAGGGAGGAAGAGCGGTATTATGTCAACGCGGAGGGACAAGTGTGCTGTTGGTGGCTGCACAGTGGAGCACAGTGTTTTACACAAACTTCCAGCCTCAGAGGATTTTATATATGAAGCTAATGTGCCGGATAAAGTCAGCAAACGTGTGTTCGTGTGTTCGCACCACTTCACATCAGACTGCGGCCAGCGGTCGCCGTATTTAGTCAGTGACCGTATTTCACCGACGTACAAACACACACATTGTTAAGAAAAGGTCACATAGAGGTCATAACTGACCATTCTGACACGTCCTCCATGACCGGAGCACAGACTCAGTCTGATACAGTCACATACAGCGATCAGTGGTGCTGTCCCTAAGTGTTTTTAACTGATTTACAGTTGGTCAGTGTTCGGCTTGATCCTTGTGTCGGACGTTTCTTCCTGTGACGACACTCTCGCTGCCATGTTGATATTGTCAGAGAACTAGTGGAGGTAGGGGGAGAGGAATGGAGCGGAGGGAACAGGAGCTGAGTGGAAGCTCTTTCAATCTGTCTGATCTCATGTTCTTCATTGACCTCTCCAGTCCCTCCCTCTGTGATGTAGAGCTCTATGAAGATCTCATTCAGAAGGGTGGGGTTTCCTGCATTAGCCACGCCCTCAAACAAACCCTGGAACTTCTTCTTCAGGTTTGATTTGAGTTCACGTCGACAAGCTGAAGCTCTGGTTTCTGAAAGAACACAAGAAAATAAATCAGTGAGTGGATCATTGAGAAAATAAGATGTTCTTCCTTTCACATTAAAAGTCCTCTTACTGCTCTGCAGACAGTCAACTAGCTTCTCCTGCTTCATCCTCCTCAAGAAGACCTCTGTGATCTTCAGAAAGGCCTCTCTGCTCCTCCTCTGCTCCTCATCCTCCCTCTGACGGTCTAAGACTTCTGTGTGATCTGTATCCAGAACCTTCTGGATCTTCTTCAGCTCGTTCTTCACAAAGCAGATGATGTTCTCCTCCAGCAGCTGGAAAGGAACATGTGAAGTTTAACATCAGATGATCAATGACAGAGTGAAGTCCTGCAGGTCCACAGAGCAGCATCCAGACTGTCAGGACCTGGACTCTGCTTCTATATTAACAGTAGTGTCATGTTTGTTCATTTAGACACCTTAAATATGGAGTCCAGGTCTGCTCCATGCTGCTGGACAGGCGGACCACTGAGAACCTCTGTCCTCTGCTGATCAACTCTGAGGACAAAAGATTCCGTGTCATTTACTTAACAATCTTTGTTTCGGGTTCGCTTCAAGTGAACAAAATGCAGGCAGCAAACTACAACACAGGGCATTGTGGGTAAACACAATCAAAACATACGCGTGTGTAGAACAATAGCTGGGAGAAATGAGCGAGTCCATTGTTGCAGCGTATCTGTGTCGTAGGTTCACATAATGCATATGACGCTCTGATGTGGAGGAAACAGAAGTTTTCTTCATTGTTGTCTCGTCTTCTCCTTCAGTAATTCTTGATGCAGCGCCACCTCAGGCGAGTAGGGGAATACATTATTCAAAATGTTTGGTTCGTTTCACTAAAGGGTGAAAGCAAACTGGGACCAGCTGAACGTTGCAACCCCCAATCGTACCGAGTCTGGAGGAGACTATTAGGTGTGAATACGACTTTAAAGGCTTTTCCATTATACAGTTCTAGTCCAACTAAGCTTGACTCAACTGAACTTGACTGTTTTTCTTTTCCATCAGTGATAGAACCTGGTACCTGGTGTTTGTTTCAATTCATGCTCTGATGTGGTTCCAAACGAGCTGAGCTGATACTAAAATGTGACATCAACAGAATGCCGGCCACTGATTGGTCATCACTGGAAGAGTCATGAGCACGACTCCGGGACAAGAATCAAAGCCGTCAAGAATGTTACAGCGAGCAGACGTTCACCGTGGTCCGTCAAGGACTTGCAGAAGTTCTTGTGTTTGCCTCGATCTCCTTCATTGTTTGTGTGTTTGAGTATGTGTTCGACACAGCCCATTGGTTTATGCTAATAATGGACTGTCAGTCAGTTATTGAGTGGGCTCTGGGCTGGTGATCCTTGAGTCACCAATGCTGATCAGTAAACCAGGTTTCATAGACCATCAACTACCAAAAAGTCATTAGAAGAGGAGGCTTCCATTTGTACTTAAATAACAGACCCATGTGGTCCAGCAGCAGGGGCTGCAGAACCCTGGCACCGTCCTCTGGACCTCAGGCTTCTCACAATCTCATCATCATCATCATCATCATCACCAGATGGACCCTCATTGAGCAGTATGAGGGTCTGTATGTAGATGTCTTATAGTTATTGGGATGAAAATCGAGAACTGGTCGTGTTTTAATAGTTATGTTACTTTTGTTCTAACTTCACTTAAAAACAGGTGGGAATTCTAAAATAAAGATCGCTCAGGTCGCTTCTCAACCATGATGATGATGAAACTGCTGCTGTCACATGATGATGTTTGACGTCGCGCTGCGTCGCTTACTCTCCAACCGTCGTGGCGTCGAGTGCTTGAAATTTTTGGCTGACTTTGCTGAATTTTGTGAAAGTACGTAAAAAGGGTTTTTACAAAAAATGAACAAATACAACAGTGTAAACGTGAGGCAATGGCCGTTTCTCAATACTCAAGTATGCAAGTATGTACTTGCATACTTGCAAGTATATACTTGAGAACTATGCTGGGAGTACACACTTGCCAAGTACAGGAGTACACAAGTATGATTCTTCAATTGGAACAGCGGCGTACTTCCTTGTTCTACTGTTTGAATGGCTGGTGGCGCCAAGTGCTTAATCCTCATTAGCGCCACCTACAGTGTTGATGAATGAACATCTGAAATACTTTTAATAAATGCATATATATTGTTAATATTTTCACATTTTAAATATTTAACTTCATTTAATTTATTATTATTACATCCACTTCCTTTATTATCTATTTATATACAATACAAATAATACACTGTGGAAATAGATATATTACAGCATTGTAGTGTGTGTGTATATACTGTATATGTACATATTATATTTAAATACAGATACAATGACTGTGCGACTTTAATATAAATCTAAAATTCAAAGTTAAAATAAATAAAACATTAATAATATACAAACTTTCAAACTGTCAGGTCAAAATGTTTCCATTAAAAACAAAATAACACGTCAACAACAAAGCAATTTTTTTGTATTAATATTTTTGGTAGACAGTACAACATATTTCACCTTCACAAAATACAAGACATAAATACATACTCAACTGTCCCCTTTCAAAATTAAAAATTAAAAAAGATAAATAATGAAAATAAAATAACCAAACAACATTGTGTGCCTTTCACTTATGTTTAACATTTGACCTCTCGTTCCACCACATAAACGTTACTTTCGGTTAGATCAGATCCACAGACAACCCCTCTATTGACATCAAGAAGGAGCCCCAAACTTGATTAACGATATCCTCTCTCCCCAATACTCTGTAAGGGACTCACTCATAAGTAGCCATTCTTGTCATTTGTTCAGTTCATTCCTTAAAACAGCATGGAGTAGATGACTTCCAGTGTCTCAGAATTATTCTACATCCTGTTGTAGTAGCCAAACGTACCCATAATCTCTGTCTTCCAGTCAAGGTGATATTGTCTGGCAGCAGACCCAGAATACACAGAGCTGGGGTTTTGATGAGTTGTAATCCAAATAAATCATTTAAGAGGGTCCCAACCCTTACCCACAAAAGTGCATTTTTTTCACAAGAATATAACATGTGTACAAGCGTACCCTCTTCCTTCTCACACCTCCAACACGTGTCATTGTCCTTGAGTTTTAGTTTTGCCATTTTACTGGGGGTCCAGTGGTTCCTGTTCAACAATTTGTACTGAGTAAGCTGTGATTGTGCTTCACGAGAACATTTATACCAGGATGCCACCAACTCCACCCAGCTATCATAGGAAATCTGTTCACCCACATCCTTCTCCCAGCAAAGTCTCAACCCTTCCAGGAGGG
Source organism: Solea solea (assembly GCF_958295425.1). NCBI lineage: Eukaryota > Metazoa > Chordata > Actinopteri > Pleuronectiformes > Soleidae > Solea > Solea solea. The sequence continues at coordinate 19,864,627 of NC_081154.1, forward strand.
GTGATCGTGCCTCCCTGAAAATCACATAAAATTTAGAGGCTCCACATTTTTAATGCCTTGTTACCTGGACCAATTCCTGAATGCTGGTCACATGATCCGGGCTCTTCCCCTTAATACAGTGCCCAATTTGCAAACATTTCCAAAAATCCTCTTGTGCAAGGCTATACTCCTGCTTGAGTTCATCAAATGATTTCAAACCATTATCGCCAATTAGATCACAAAGCAAGTTTATTCCAGCTTTCGCCCATTTCTCCCACATAATAGTTTTTTTTGCCAATTAAAATGTTTTTGTTGTCAATAATGGAAGAGATCTTGGATACTGCTGTGTACTCAAAAGAATGTCATCAGCATATAAAAAAAGCTTATGTACTACATAGCCCATTTGAACCCCTTTAATGTCTTTACTTTCCGACAATGCAATAGCCAGTGGTTCCAGAAACAAGGCAAATATCAGCGGCGACAGGGGCGAACCCTGTCTGGTGCCACGACTAAGCTTGAATGAAGGTGATATCACACCATTAGTAAGTACTGTAGCCATCGGCTCTGTATATACTAATTGTAACCACTGCATGAAGGATGGGCCGAACCCGAATTTCCCCAGTGCATGAAAGAGGAAAGCAAATTCAACTTTATCAAAATCCTTCTCTGCATCCAGGGAGGTCTATATCATTCCTGTTTTTCCACATTATGTGCAATATTCTGCGGAGATTGTCAGCTGAGCACCTGTGTTTTACAAACCCAACCTGATCAGCATGTACCAGGTTGGGAAGCACCCTTTCCAGCCTGGCAGCAAGCACCTTGGAGATGATTTTTTCATCAACATTAATTAACGAGATTGGACGATAGTTTCCACAACATTGTGGGTCTTTCCCTTTTTTATGGAGTAAAGTGATAACAGCAGATCTCATACTAGCTGGGAGTTTACCCTTCCGCAAAGCATCCTGGTAAACAGCTAACAATCTTGGGGCAAGATCTTTAACAAATTATTATAAAAATCAGATGGAATCCATCATTGCCAGGAGCTTTGCCTAACCGGAGGCCGTGAATTGCGTGTTTAACTGCTAACGTAATTTCTCCTTCTAATATATTTCCTTGTTCCTCTGTGAGAGTTGGAATTTTAATGGATGAAAAGAAATCCGTCATTTTCTGTTCATCAATGTTTCCTTGAGACATATATAATTTTTGATAAAATATTTGAAATACTTCATTAATCGCTTTTTTATCTGTTACCAGCTTGTTATTGTGATCAAGTATGGATGGAATTATATTAGAGGTTTGCATCTGTTTTACCCTATGTGCTAATACCTTACCTGCTCTCTCACCTTGCTCAAAGTACTTTTGATTGGAACAGAACAGAGCATATTCAACTTATTTCTGTAGATTATTATTCAGTTTATTCAGATTATTATTAATTAATTTATTCCATATTATATATATATTTATTCCCCTCTCAGGGTGCTGCATATGTTGCTTCTCAAGTTCCTTGATGTCTTGCTCGAGCTTCTGTAATTTATCTCTGTCCGCTTTTTTAATTCGAGAACTATATTGAATAATACGCCCCCTTACGTAGGCTTTGAAAGCATCCCAAGTTATGCCAATATCATCAATTGAACCCTCGTTAAACTCCCAAAATTATTATGTACTCACAACATTCCTCACTATTTAGTAATAGATTATTCAAGCGCCACCACATCGCAGATTTTGTATTTTCTGTAATAGATAAAGCTATATCGACTGGGGCATGGTCCGATAAAACCATGTTGCCAATTGTGGCACTAATAGTCTGACTCACCAGCGAGCGGGAGATCAGGAAATAATCTATCCTGGAATAGGTAGAGTGTGAGTTAGAGAAAAACGTATAATCTTTTTCTTGGGGATAGAGTATTCTCCACACATCGACCAATCCCAGATCTTACATCATCACATCTACCACAGCACGTGCTGGGTCATTAACTGGCCTAGGTTGAGAGGATTTATCCAAATACACATCCCTAACCTGGTTAAAGTCTCCTCCAATTATGATGTTATCACTCCCTATACTCCGTACTATATTGCAGATTACGTGAAAAAACTCTGGTTGTGAAGTGTTAGGCGCATAAACATTTACAAAAGTTATTTTCTGACTCTCCAACACAGCATCCAAAATTACCCATCTACCTTCCTGATGAGAGTAACGTTTCAGTACTCGAAAATCTATTTTCCTCCTAACCAGTATGATCACCCCACAAGTACTAAAGTAAACTTGACCCACCCAATCCCTTTTTTTTTTTAAACTTTATTTTGCATTCAATAAAACAAGAACAAAACACAAATACAGGGGGAAGACACTACTATCTTGCATAAAGATGCCATTTTGTCTTGCAGTACATAACTCTGATTTCATCCATAGGCTGTAGGTCATTTGCTCCATTGATCGAATTTCTTCAACAATATCAAGCCAGTGGCTCAGTCCAGGTGGTTCAGTTTTCAGCCAACTTCTTCTTAGCAGCAAGGGATAGGATCTTGAACAGATACACATCGTTTATAGCTATTACCCCATCTGGTATCAGTCCCAGGTACATATATCTGGGGTCATCAGGAATATTATATCCAAAAATTTCCCCCACAATCCTCAGAACCCCGTTCCAAAATGTTCGTATTTTCATACAGGACCAGAATATATGAGAGTGACTGGTATTCAATTGCCCACATTGTCTCCAACAGAATTGTTGTTGACCCATTTGTTTATGTTTAATTTGTGGTGTAATAAAAAAACGTGTTCAATTTTTCCAACCAAACTCCCTCCATCTCTTAGAACTTGTGTTGGGTCTTGTAAATGGACTGCCAGTCACTCTCAGACAACCCAATGTTAAATTATTTTTCCCATTTCTCTTTTATATACAATGTATTCCTTCCTTGTTATTTCATTAAACCTCTATACAGTTTAGAGACTATTTTTGATGGAGTTAGCTTATACGCACCTGTCAACACCTCAATCACATCGTTCCCTTCCAATGAGAGGTCTTTCTTCATTTCTGTCTCATAAAAGTCTCTTAATTGAAGAAATCTGTAAAAATCTCTGTTGTCCAATCCAAACTCATTTTTAAGTTGACCAAATGATTTAAAATGTTGCTTATCTATGAGTGTACATATAGCTGTTATTCCTTTGTCTCTCCACTTCTTAAAGGTTTAAAGGTTTTGTCTATTACACCTGGTCTGAACCTGGTGTGAGAAGGCCAGACCAACAGTTTACAGTCACCTGTTAACTTGAATTTTTTAACGACGTCATACCATATTTCGAACGTTCCTCTCATAATTGAGTTTTCAACCTTAAGATCCATATGATATTTTCCACCTAACACTGACTGTGGGTGGGCCCGACCCAGGTTCATCTCAATGTCCTTCCATCTGGCTTGATAACACGAAGAGCACCAATAGACATTGGTAATTGATAATAATCTCTGAGACTTGGCAATGCCAATCCTCCATTTTCTTTGTCTAGTTGAAGGGTCTTGAATCGTATCCTAGGCCTGGCACCCGCCCAGATGAACCTGGATTTTAGCTTGTCCCATGCTGAGAATTGAGAATCTGGTACTTTAACTGGGAGAGATAAAAAAAGGTACAACAACCTGGGTAAATCACTAACAATGATCACTTTGCTACATCTTCTTGAATTTTATTGTTGATTAGCCTGTAATTTGTCTCATAAATTCTGTCATATTCCTGAGTTATTATCACTCCTAAGTATTTTATTGACTTAGAATTCCAATTTAAACTAGTACCGCAAGCGGTAATCAACGGGTTCGAGCTTGACGGCTCGCGGGTTTCCCTGCGCCCACGTCGCCGTGCGAGTCCTCTAGCTCATCTTCCGTTCATTAATTGCTTGCGGTAGTAGTTATTTTCAGCTTGGACTATTTTCAGCGTCCATGTGCTAAGTTAGAGGGCACTTCCTGTTTAAAATGGCTGACTTCCTGTTTTGTGAAAGGTGTGTCCGTAAACGTGTTCAGGGACGTTCCTTTGACTCACATATCAAGTTTTGTGAAGATTGGACAATGTTAGACTTGACTTCCTGTTTCGGGAGTTCTACTTCCTGTAGGGAGGTTATCCTGTACAGCACATATGTCAGAATCAAGGCCCGTGAATGAGTTATCTCTGGCTCGCGGGATGATATTTAATTACTATTAAAACCGGCTTTCAGTATTATGTGCCCTCAGCACCATCATACTACAAATCCCAAGATGCACTGCGAGTGCCCGCAAGCGAGCGCGATCCCGTGTCATCCTTCATGAACAGCATCACAGTCACAGTGGAGGACTAAACATCGCCGTCAATTTTCATCTCCCTCTCCCCCAAATAGGCAAATAGAAAGGTAGACGCTGAAAACATGGGGTTTCAAGACAGGTGGGAGGCAGAATAATGTTCACCGAAGTAAATGGAAAGCCTGTGTGTCTTGTGTGTGGAGACAGTGTGTCGTTATGAAAGAATATAACTTAAGAAGGCACTATGAAACATGTAACTGTTTTGCACTTTTTCAAGTTTGCACTAACTTCTAATTTTATTAGACAGACATTGGTGAGGATCAGAGCAGCACACTGATTTGTTTTGTAACACATGCTGTTTCATTTTTGCATTTATCTTGCCATTGAGCTTTGAAGGAAAATAACATTTTGCTGTTTACCTGTTAAAAAGAAGGAAAAATGTTTTCAATTTGTTACTGAAAGAGCCTTGAGAAAATATTGCAACTGATTTTATTTATGTTTTGCTTAATTTAATTTAATTTAATTTAATTTAATTTAATTTAATTTAATTTAATTTAATTTAATTTAATTTAATGATTAAGTGCAATATAGGCTGTGGTATTGGTATTGGTATTGGTTCAATATGTGCAATAATTGCAAGTTTTAATAAACAATGAACCAGCCCAGCCCTCCACTTTTTTTATTTTTGCCCCCCGTGTATTTGACTTTGGCATTACTGCTTTATAGACATGTTCCTGACGGGTCTGAGGTCTCACATATCAAGTTTCAAGTGGATACACCAATCCCTGTTAAAACAGCATGAGAAACTGTAAATGTTAGATTTGATAGATTTGTAGGCAAATGCCTCCATCATGTGGCGAAAAATGGTATTGCATAATTGAATCGCTCAGTTTAGGTAATCCTTTGCATTTTTGCCAGGCAACACGTTAAACGATTTCTTCTCATATTAGGCACGCATCATCTACAATGTGTTTTGTTTTTTTTCATAAATTTTGAGTATGATACAAAGAAGTCTGTAAAAGTTATAAGGGAATTGTGAATTTGTTGTATTTTCTGTTACTACCAGGAGGCGCTGTTTTTAAAATGTACAGTTTTTGCATAGACTTCGTCAGCCATGGTCCATCTTGAACCCCTAGCACATTTGGTTGGAAAAGGACCTTCTATCGCAAAGTTATAAGAGTTTTGAGTAAAACCTTTGCAGTGTTGACATGGCCACTCCGTTGAAGGATTTGTTATCATATTATGCACACATCATCTACCATGTGTTTTAAATTTTTTCACCTATCTTGAGTTTGCTACAATAAATTCTGTAAAAGTTATATGCGAAATTGTGATTGAAATTGTGACATGCTTTGTATTTTCTGTTACCACCAGGAGGCGATGTTTTCAAAATTTACAATTTTTGCATAGACATCTTTAGCAAGGGCCCATCATCGATTGTCACTAGTTTGGTCAATATCTGACCTTCCATGGCAAAGTTATAAGAAATTGATGTGTGTTGCGAGGAATCGTGATTTTCGCCAACTTTGCCGCCCTTCTTCTTGTTCGCCGTGATACTTAATGAAAAGATTTTGATACCTTTGGATCCTCAACTTGTCCACAGTGACCTCACAAAGTTTGAAGGTGATCCCATTAAAGCTCTATGACAAGTGCGTTCACATACCATTGGTGCGAAATGGCCAAAATCTGCTAAAAATTTACTTTCAATCCAAGATGGCGGCTTTCCTGTTCGTTTTAGAGCTTCGGCTACGCTGACTTTTTTGACCGTCTGGACCTAAGGAACGCGTGAGTACCAAGTTTCATGCATGTACATTCAACGTGATCCTCAGGAGGACAAGTTTTACGGGTTGTAAGAGTTTTGCCTTTTGTTGTGAGAAATATGAATGAACGCCAACTTTGGCGCCCCCTATCTCAAAAACCATGCGACATTTTGAAAAACTTTTAATAACTTTAGATCCTCAACTTGTCCACAGTGACCTCACAAAGTTTAAAGGTGATCGCACAAAAGCTCTAGGACTAGTTCATTCAAATACCAGGCGTCATAGTGTCTGCTGTCACCAGGGGGCGCTGTTTTTGAAAGTGAATATTTTCATATAGGCGTCTTCAGGGCCAGACTATCATCAATCCAAGCAAGTTTGGTTCAGATCGGACTTGGATTCGTAAAGTTGTAGCAGTTTGTTTTTTGTCACAAATATCTGACTTTGCAGTGTTGCTGTGGCAACACCGTTGAACGATTTGTTATCATATTAAGCACGCATCATCGAACATGTGTTTTAAATGTTTTCCCAAATTTTGAGTTTGATACGATTAACTCTGTAAAAGTTATAACCGAAATTGTTTTTTTTTGTATATTTTGTTACCACAAGGAGGCACTGTGCTCAAAATTTACGTTTTTTTCACAGACTTCTTCAGCAATGGTCCATCATCAACCCTAGGTAATTTGGTTGGGATGTGACCTTCTATCGCAAAGTTATAAGAGTTTTGTTGCCTGTGGCGAAACATTAAAATTTTCACCAACTTTGCCGGCCCCTTACTCTTACGCCATAATACCTATTGAAAAGATTTTGATACCTTTGGATCCTCAACTTGTCCAAAGTGACCTCACCAAGTTTGAAGGTGATCCCATGAAAGATCTAGGACAAATCTGTTCAAATATCATTGGTGTGAAATGGCCAAAATCAGCAAAGCATTTACTTTCAATCCAAGATGGCGGCTTTCCTGTTAGTTTTAGAGCATAGGCTACGCTGACTTTTTTGACCGGCCCGACCTAAGGAACACGTGTACCAAGTTTCGTGCATGTACATTAAATGTGCTCCTCAGGACCACAAGTTTTAGGGGGTGGAGCAGGTTTTTGGCCCGTCCACTTTCACCAGGGGGCGCTGATTTTGACTTGAAATATTTTCACATAGGTTTGTTCAGGGCCAGACTATCAACAATCCTAGCAAGTTTGGCTCAGATTAGACCAGGATTGGCAAAGTTGTGACAGTTTTTTTTTTTTTTTTTTTTCTACCACCACCAGGAGGCGCTGTTTTCAAAATTTATTGTTTTTGGCAATATAGTCGCCTTCAGCAACTACCCATTATCAATCATAGGAAGTTTGGTTGGGATTGGATCTTCCATCGCAAAGTTATAAGAGTTTCGCTTTTTGTTGTGAAAAATAGGAATTTACACCCACTTTGGCGCCCCCTATCTCGTACACCATGAGACATTTTAAAAAACTTTTGATAACTTAAGTTCCTCAACTGGTTCACAGTGACCTGACCAAGTTTAAAGGTGATCGCACAAGAACTCTAGGATTAATTCATTCAAATACCAGAGGTCATATTGTCTCCGTCACCAGGGGGTGCTGTTTTTGAAAGTGAATATTTTCATATAGGTGTCTTCAGGGCCGGACTATCATCAATCCTAGCAAGTTTGGTTCAGATTGGACTAGGATTCGCAAAGTGGTAGCAGTTTGTTTTTTTGTCGCAAAAATCCGACTTCGCATCATTACCATGGCAACATCATGTAACTCTATGCCATCATATTGAGCATGCATCATCTACCTTGTGTTTATGGTGATTTTTACCAATTTTGAGTTTGATACGATAATCTCTGTAAAAGTTATTCCCGAAATTGTAAAAGTAATTTTTTTTTTTAATTTTCTGCCACCACCAGGAGGCGATGTTTACAAACTTGACAGTTTTTGCATAGGCCTCTTCAGCAAGGGCCCATCATCTATCGCCACAAGTTTGGTTAAGATCGGACCTTCTATCGCAAAGTTATAAGAGTTTTGTTGCCTGTGGCGAAAATCTTAAATTTTCTCCAACTTTGACGCCCCCTTTCTCGTACGCCATGATACTTATAAAAAAGTTTTCAGGAACTTTAGATCCTCAACTTGTCCACAGTGACCTCACCAAGTTTGAACGTGATCCCATGTAAGCTCTGGGACAAGTTCGTTCAAATACCGATGGTGCGAAATGGCCAAAATAGGCCAAAAATGGCCGTTCAACCCAAGATGGCGGCCTTCCTGTAGGATTTACAGCGGCGCCAGCACGACATTTTTGGACCGTCCTGACATGCTTAACATGTGTACCAACTTTCGTGCATGTACGTGAAACACGAGAAAAATTGGTCTGATGAAAGCTGTTTTTCATTTTCGTAAGCCCCGCCCACTTCCAATTTTGTACGCAGTGTCCCCGAAGTACTTTCAGACGTAAATTTACACCAGGTTTGATGCACTTGCAAAAATTGGTGAGTTTTTGTGTATGGGAAAGGCCTCAAAAAGGCGATTCATTTAGAGGAAAAATAATAATAATAACTAGTACCGCAAGCGGTAATTGACGGGTTCGAGCTTGACGGCTCGCGAGTCCCCGTGCGTCCACGTCGCAGCGCGAGTCCTCTTCCTCATCTTCCGTTCATTCACCGCTTGTGGTACTGGTTATTTTCAGCTGCATCCCCGCGCAATGTCAGGCGTGTCCTTTTAAAATGGCCGTCTTCCTGTTGGGTGAAAGGCGTGTCCGTAAACGTGTTTAGGGAAGGTACCTTGACTTACATAACAAGTTTCGTGTGGATCGGAGAATGTCAGACTTTACTTCCTGTTTCGGGAGTTGTACTTCCTGTAAGGAGGTCATCCTTTACAGACATGTTCAGGGCGAATCTGAGGTCTGAGGTCTAACAGTGTGATTTCGTCTATAAGTTGTTATTTTTGTGAAAAACAACTGATGGTATCAGAATTGAAGCTGAATTTTAGAAATAACTAGTTATTTTTGTGATAGAACATCTGATGGTATAAGAATTTAGGGTGCATTTTCTCTTTTTTCCCTCTGTTACTTTTTCTCTCTTCCCATTTTCCCTGTTTTTTTTTTCCTTGGCCACTCTTGCAGTACCTTTTGCCCCATCTTTCCCTTTCAGAGCAGCATGAGAAACTGTAAATGTTAGATTTGATAGATTTGTAGGCAAATGCCTCCATCATGTGGCGAACAAAGGTTACTGCACTGAGGAACAACTCAGTAGAGTGGATCCTGTGTAGTGTTCTTATGTCAACACCATTGAACGATTTGTTATCATATTCAGCAAGCATCATCTACCATGTGTTTTACATGTTTTCATTCATTTTGAGTATGATACAATGAAATTTGTTAAAGTTATAAGGGAAATTGTGAACTTGTATTTTCTGTTACCACCAGAAGGCGCTGTTTTCAAAATGTACAGTTTTTGCATAAGCATCTTCAGCAAGATCCCATCATCGATCGTCACTAGTTTGGTTAAGATCTGACCTTCCATCGCAAAGTTATAAGAGTTTGTTGTTGTAGCGAAATAACAGACGTCATATTGTCTGCCGTCAACAGGGGGCACTGTTTTTGAAAGTGAATATTTTCATATAGGCATCTTCAGGGATTGACTATCATCAATCCTAGCAAGTTTGGTTCAGATTGGAATAGCATTCGCAAAGTGGTAGCAGTTTGTTTTTTGTCGCAAATATCTGACTTTGCAGTGTTGTCATTGCAACACTGTTGAACAATTTGTTATCATATTAGGCACGCATCATCTACCATGTGTTTTGAATGTTTTCCCAAATTTTGAGTTTGATACAAGGAAATTTGTTAAAGTTATCAGGGAAATTGTGAACTTGTACTTTCTGTTACCACCAGGTGGCACTGTTTCCAAAATTTACAGTTTTTGCATAGGCATCTTCAGCAAAAGCCCATCATCGATCATCACAAATTTGGTTAAGATCTGACCTTCAATCGCAAAGTTATAAGAGTTTGTTGTGTGTTGCGAAATACCAGACTTCCTAGTGTTTGCCACCACCAAGAGGCGATGTTTTCAAAATGTACAGTTTTTGCATAGACATCTTAAGCAAGGGCCCATCATCGATTGTCACTAGTTTGGTTAATAGCTGACCTTCCATGGCAAAGTTATAAGAAATTGTTGTGTGTTGCGAGGAATCGTGATTTTCGCCAACTTTGCCGCCCTTCTTCTTGTTCGCCGTGATACTTAATGAAAAGATTTTGATACCTTTGGATCCTCAACTTGTCCACAGTGACCTCACAAAGTTTGAAGGTGATCCCATTAAAGCTCTATGACAAGTGCGTTCACATACCATTGGTGCGAAATGGCCAAAATCTGCTAAAAATGTACTTTCAATCCAAGATGGCGGCTTTCCTGTTTGTTTTAGAGCTTAGGCTGCTTTGAACTTTTTGACCGTCCCGACCTAAGGAACGCGTGAGTACCAAGTTTAGTGCATGTACATTAAACGTGCTCCTCAGCAGGACAAGTGTTAGGGTTTATAAGAGTTTTGCCTTTTGTTGTGAAGAATATGAATGAACACCAACTTTGGCGCCCCCTATCTCAAAAACCATGTGACATTTTGAAAAACTTTTAATATCTTTAGATCCTCAACTTGTCCACAGTGACCTCACAAAGTTTGAAGGTGATCCCATTAAAGTTCTATGACAAGTGCGTTCACATACCATTGGTGCGAAATGGCCAAAATCTCCAAAAAATTTACTTTCAATCCAAGATGGCGGCTTTCCTGTTCGTTTTAGAGCTTCGGCTACGCTGACTTTTTTGACCGTCTGGACCTAAGGAACGCGTGAGTACCAAGTTTCATGCATGTACATTCAACGTGCTCCTCAGGAGGACAAGTGTTACGGGTTGTAAGAGTTTTGCCTTTTGTTGTGAGAAATATGAATGAACGCCAACTTTGGCGCCCCCTATCTCGTACACCGAGCGACATTTTAAAAAGCTTTCAGGAACTTATGCTCGGCAACTTGTTCACAGTGACCTCACCAATTTTCAAGGTGATCGCATAAAAACTCTAGGATTTGTTCATTCAAATATCAGGTGTCATAGTGTCTATTGTCACCAGGGGGCGCTGTTTTTGAAAGTGAATATTTTCATATAGGCGTCTTCAGGGCCAGACTATCATCAATTCAAGCAAGTTTGGTTCAGATCGGACTTGGATTCGTAAAGTTGTAGCAGTTTGTTTTTTGTCACAAATATCTGACTTTGCAGTGTTGTTGTGGCAACACCGTTGAACGATTTGTTATCATATAAAGCACGCATCATAGACAATGTGTTTTGAATGTTTACCCAATTTTTGAGTTTGATACGATTAACTCTGTAAAAGTTATTACCGAAATGTTAATTTTTTGGATTTTCTGTTACCACAAGGAGGCACTGTGCTCAAAATTTACGTTTTTTTCACACACTTCTTCAGCAATGGTCCATCATCAACCCTAGGTAATTTGGTTGGGATGTGACCTTCTATCGCAAAGTTATACGAGTTTTGTTGCCTGTGGCGAAACATTAAAATTTTCACCAACTTTGCCGGCCCCTTACTCTTACGTCATAATATCTATTGAAAAGATTTTGATACCTTTGGATCCTCAACTTGTCCAAAGTGACCTCACCAAGTTTGAAGGTGATCCCATGAAAGTTCTAGGACAAATCTGTTCAAATATCATTGGTGCGAAATGGCCAAAATCAGCAAAGCATTTACTTTCAATCCAAGATGGCGGCTTTCCTGTTCGTTTTAGAGCATAGGCTACGCTGACTTTTTTGACCGGCCCGACCTAAGGAAGGCGTGTACCAAGTTTCGTGCATGAACATTAAACGTGCTCCTCAGGACCACAAGTTTTAGGGGTTGGAGCAGTTTTTTGGCCCGTCCACTTTCACCAGGGGGCGCTGATTTTGACATGAAATATTTTCACATAGGTTTGTTCAGGGCCAGACTATCAACAATCCTAGCAAGTTTGGCTCAGATTGGACCAGGATTGGCAAAGTTGTGACAGTTTTTTTTTTTTTGTATTTTCTACCACCACCAGGAGGCGCTGTTTTCAAAATTTATTGTTTTCGGCAATATAGTCGCCTTCAGCAACTACCCATTATCAATCATAGGAAGTTTGGTTGGGATTGGATCTTCCATCGCAAAGTTATAAGAGTTTCGCTTTTTGTTGTGAAAAATAGGAATTTACACCCACTTTAGCGCCCCCTATCTCGTACACCATGAGACATTTTAAACAACTTTTGATAACTCAAGTTCCTCAACTGGTTCACAGTGACCTGACCAAGTTTAAAGGTGATCGCACAAGAACTCTAGGATTTATTCACTCAAATACCAGAGGTCATATTGTCTCCGTCACCAGGGGGTGCTGTTTTTGAAAGTGAATATTTTCATATAGGTGTCTTCAGGGCCGGACTATCATCAATCCTAGCAAGTTTGGTTCAGATTGGACTAGGATTCGCAAAGTGGTAGCAGTTTGTTTTTTTGTCGCAAAAATCCGACTTTGCATCATTACCATGGCAACATCATGTAACGATACGCCATCATATTGAGCACGCATAGTCTACCTTGTGTTTAGAATCTTTTAACCAATTTTGAGTTTGATACAATCATTTCTGTAAAAGTTATTCCCGAAATTGTAAAAGTAACTTTTTTTTTTAGATTTTCTGCCACCACCAGGAGGCGATGTTTACAAACTTAACAGTTTTTGCATAGGCATCTTCAGCAAGGGCCCATCATCGATCGCCACAAGTTTGGTTACGATCGGACCTTCCATCACAAAGTTATAAGAGTTTCGTTGCGTGTAGCGAGAAATTACAAATTTTCGCCAACTTTGCCGGCCCTTTTCTCGTACGCCATGCGACATTTCAACTAACCATAAGCATCGTTAGATCCCCAACTTGTCCACAGTGACCTCACCAAGTTTGAACGTGATCCCATGTAAGCTCTAGGACAAGTTCGTTCAAATACCGATGGTGCGAAATGGCCAAAATCGCCTCTGTTTTGGCGTGCAATCCAAGATGGCGGCCTTCCTGTGGGATTCACAGGGAAGTTGTCATCGACTTTTTTGACCGTCCCCACCTCATGAACATGTGTGCCAAGTTTCGTTCATGTACGTTAAACCCGAGAGCAGATGACCTAATAGAAGTTTTTTGCGTCAGTTTTTAGCCCCGCCGTCTTCCATTTTTTGACGCACATTCCTTGAAACACTGATATACGTAATTTTACACCAGGTCTGATGGGGTTGCAAAATTTGGTGAGTTTTGGGGCATGGGAAAGGCCTCAAAAACGCGATTCATTTGGAGGAATAATAAGAATAAGAATAAGAATAATCTTAGCGATTACAATAGGGTTCTTGCGCAACCAAGTTGCTCGAACCCTAATAATAAGAATAATCTTCACAGTTTCAATAGGGTTCTTGCAACCAAGTTGCTCGAACCCTAATTATATCTCTTCCTGATTTCTTTATTTGTTTTTGACATATTCAATTTGTAACCCGACATCAATCCATATTCTTCCATTATCTTTAATAATATGGTAAACGTTGTGTTTGGATCTTGAAGAAAGGTAATTATATCGTCAGCAAATAGTCCTATTTTGTGTTCATCTCCTGCCATCGTGATTCCTGTCAACTTATCTTCTTGTCTGATTAGTTGAGCAAGTGGCTCTATGAAAATTGCGAAGAGGGCAGGACTAGCACAACAACCTTGTCGTGTCCCTCTGTACAGTTTAAAAGTGCTTGTCAGGTGCCTGTTAATTTTAACTCTGGCTGATGGGTCAGTATACAATGCCTTTATGCATTTTATGAATTTATCATTGAATCCCATCCTTTCCAGTACTTTATACAAAAAAGCCCAGCTGACCCTATCAAACGCTTTTTCAGCATCTAAGCTGATCAGTGCAGAACTTGTATGGTGTTTATTGACATGTTCTATAATATGAATTGTGCGCCTGATGTTGTCCTGTGTTTGCCGTCCCTTTACAAAACCTGTCAGGTCCTCGTGTATCAGGTCAGGCAAAAAACGTTGCAGTCTTTTAGTGATAATGGATGTGAACAGTTTATAATCTACGTTCAGAATAGATATTGGGCGGTATGACTCGCAGTATTCTTTATTTTTACCCTCTTTCGGAATGACAGATATCACAGCATCTCTCCAGGAAAGAGGGGCTATCGCCTTCTCAAGTGTCCAATTAAATGATTCTAATAGTACCGGGGAAAGGACTTCTTTGATTTTTTTGTACCATTCATTTGGATAGACGTCACTTCCAGGGCTCTTATTAGTCGCCAGTCTACCTATTTATTCAGTTTATTAGCAACGGGTATTGACTGGACCCAATTGCAGCACAAACAAGCAGGTTTACTTGAACAGTCTTTATTTGACACCAAACCGAATGAAGCAGCAGAGTATGGCAGGATTCGAACCAAGGTCGTCCAGGTGCCAGGCGAGCAAGTTATCAGAGGGCCACAGGGCAGGCAAGAACACTGGGACTCGTGAGCAGCTAGAGGCTGAGTGCCACTTAGCCACAGGCAGACGAATAGCAGGAAACAGGCAAGCAGAGCTCGTAGTCAGGGACAGAAGGCAGGTGGGTTTACCAAGGCTGAGACGTGAAGCAAAGGTCAGGGGCAGATCAGGTCGATACCAGGTAAGCAGTCCGGGAATGATCGCTGGAGAGTCAGGCATGAGAGCGAAGACAATCTGGCAAAGAGTGAGTGGAGGGAAGCTGCATATATACTGGCTTGATTGGAGATGATGAGCAGGTGAGAGGAGCAGATGGAAGCAGTTAGCTGATGAGGGGTGTGGCAGAGCAGCAGAGCAGGAGGGGCGCAGAGCAGACTGTGACAGTAATAGGGGCAGTCAAATATCCATTTTGCTCTAAGCCTATTGAGGGGAGGTCCAATGAGATCAGGAATTGCTTAATTTTCTCTTCGTCAACCTTCTCATGCTGTGAATACAAGGTCTCATAGTAGTTTTTAAAGATTCTATGGATTTCTTCTGGGTCATATTTCAATGTATTTGTTGAGGGGCCCCTAATCTTATTAATTGAATTTGTTATTTGTTGCGTCCTAAGGCGCCTCGCCAATATTCGTGCGGCCCTTGGGCCTGATTCATAGAAAGTTTGCTTTACAGATCTCAGTTTATTTTCTATTTCATTGTTAATTAAGTTCTCAATTTGTTTCCTCTTTCCTTTAATCCGGTTACCTATTATATCTTTATTGACATTTTTGGGTTGTTGTTTCTCTAGGTTTTCCAATTCCTCCTCTAATTGATCATATTTTGATCTCCAGATTTTCCTTAGGTGAGCTGTCCGTGATATTAGCTTCCATCTCATAACTGCTTTGATTGTGTCCCAAAGAATAGTTGGGTCGACCTGGTTGTCCTTATTATCATTTATACATTCACCAATTTCTTTTTTAATTTCTTCCACTGTGGATTTATTATTCAAAATTCCTATATTCAGCCTCCATAGTGTATTCCTTGGCTTGCTGTTTAAATGTAAACTAAGGTAAACCATGCTGTGATATCTGCCGTTCCAATTGTGCACTCTTGTACCCTGTGTCTATCAATGCTATTCATCGGGAAAAGTCTAGCCTAGAGTGTACTTTATGTGTGGCGGTAAATTCCCTATCACTTGTATGAATACTTCTCCAGACATCAAACAAGCCTACCTCTCTTTTAGGTCTTTTGATTTTGAGGATCCAAGTCTGCTTGTGCTTGTCGTGTCTAGTCGATGGTTCAAAATTGTATTCCAATCTCCCGAACAGACCAGGATTCCCTCACTCTCAGAAATAATTAAATCAAATAGTTTCCTAAAAAAGGATCTGTCCCTCTCTGGAGGAGCATAGACGTTCACAAATGTGACCAAAACACTGTCAATCCTGCCCTTGATTATTATATATCTACCTTCATCATCTCTTTTTTCTCCAAGCTGCTCAAAGTTTAAAGAATTAGATATCATTATTACAACCCCTCTCCTCCTACTATTTTTACATGAACTATTATATGTGTTGGTGTACCCAAACGTTCTTAGCTTCTCATGTTCCGGTTTTGACATGTGTGTCTCTTGTAAAAATACCACTTGGGACTTATCTTTCCTAATTTTTGGGAGGACCCTACTCCTCTTGGCCGGGTTACTCAAGCCATTAACATTCAGAGAACTAATTTTCAAATTCTGTGACATCACTTAAACATAGAAAAATGTGAATTACTTTGTAGTAGTGTAAACCCCTGATAACACAAACAATAACAAAGACAGAACAATGTCAACTGAACACAGTGAAAAACAGACCTCCAAACTAGGAGGAGAAAACTCCTCACCAAGACCCCGTTGGTGGGTCGAGGGTAGATCCTATCACTAAGACAGGGCCCTAAGCGTAGGATGGCTAGGCCAAACCTTTCCATCCTTAAGTCCAACGTAAACTATTTCGACACTCCCAGACAGTTATTCTCATTATACCCTAAATGAAGCCAGAAAATAGTCCAATTCAAATTTTGTATTCCAGACTCTTAGTGACAGTGATGATTTCTATTTCTTCATTTTACCTCCCTTGCGCTGGGGATCATCTCTCTGAGCATCGGTGTGATCACTCTGGAAACTCTGAAGCTTAGATCGTGCTCTCTGGGCAACGTCGTCCTCAGCCTCACAACGAACCGGTACCTTCTGCCATGATCCCAGCAGCTTTCCCAGATGCGTTCCCCAGTCAGTCTCACCTTCGGTCGACGTCGCCTCCTCCACTGTGATTCCTCGTCTCCTCAGCTCCACTCTCGCCTCCTCTGCACTGTTGTAAAATCGGGCTCCTGTCTCCCAGTGGATGCGCATGTTCACATATGGTGTTTGGAAGCGAACTCCTTTCACTTTCAGAGCCTTTTTGATCCCGTTATATTCTTTACGTTTCTTGATCACCTCGGCAGTGTAATCGTGATCGAAATGAATGGTCTTATTATTCAGCTGGATCTTTTCCTTCTTTGTTTTATTCCATGCCTCCTTTAAAACCAAGTCTTTGGTTGCGAATTCCTGGAAATGTAATATGAATGCTCTCGGGGGTTTGTCGGGAGCGGACCTCTGAGGTCCAGATCTGTGTGCGCGCTGAATATTTAACTCCATGTCAGCCGGGATCGGCAACTTGCTTCGGATGAGCGCTTCAACAAACTCCGCCACCGAGTCTTCTCCCTCTTCTCCTTCTGCCACTCCGAAGATGCGGATGTTATTGCATCTGGAGCGTGACTCTAGATCGTTGAATTTAAGTCGCAGCGCTTTTTGCTGTTTCAGGCAAGAGCTCAGAGCCTCGGTCGCTTCAGCAGCCCATCTCTCGACCGTCTCCACCCTGGTCTCCGCCTCGTCCACCTGGTCCGCTAAGCCGTGAACTTCTGCTCCGAGTGTGTCCAGTTTATCATTTATTTCTTGTCCGAGATGACTGAATTCTTGTCGCAAAGTGTTGTTATCGCCTCGTAGGTCAGTTTTGAGGTCGGCGCCATGACGATCTGATTGACTTTACCGCTGCTGTCTCTGGCAGTCGTCGTGTTTTTCTGCTTTGCGGGCTCTTTATCGTCGACTTTTTGGCTTCTAAGTGATCTTCCCCAATCCATCTATCTTTATTTTCAACCAAAACTGAATTAAAAGTAAACTTGGGGTTAAATTGCGATTTGTCTGGGAGAGCGATTTCACGTGCGTCCGACTACTCCATACGGAAGCCCCCCCCAATCCCTTTTTAATTTTAGAGATTCATCATCATTTAAATGGGTCTCCTGAATAAAAGCGAAGTCTGTTTTCTTCTGTTTCAAATATGTGAGGATCTTTTTTCTTTTCACAACATTATGGCAACCTGCTTTATTCCATGATACTATTTTAAACATAGTCATCTATGTTGATGACTATGTTGGATACGCATAGCACAGGTCGCAACACCCACAGAGCACTGTCTGTCCAATCTAGTATAGTTACAACTAATTCCCTGGTAAGAATCATTGGTCAAAATAAGCACAATTGCACAACATTGTAGGCACAACAAAACAAAGAAAAAAAAAGAACAGCATGAACAGCTGGAACCTTTGGGCTAAATTAAAACCCAATAAACAAGATTTCTGCAGGTCAGCAGTACTCAAGGATCCCATATATGGCACCCCTCCTAACTCGCCCACTCCCATCCCCTACGCACACACATCACACATGTTATTCAAGTCGTTGCATTTACTTAGATCACCCTCAAACAGCGGTGAAACTATATGTCTATGTCCGAAATCAAACCATCCCATAACACACATTAACACCTTCACAAATACAATATACTAATGTTGGAGTTATGTGTACGTAGAAAGTAAATTAAATCATCGGTGGTGTAAATCAGTGGTTTCAAACCTCATCATCGAAATCATTTTGCATCATAAATGTCTTAATGTGAACTATATTGTTGCAAATAAAAAATAAAAAAAACCACTATTGTATTACTGAATACAGTTGTTTGTTTGTTTTTTTTTACCAAAAAAGTCGGGCTTTTTTTCCCCTACATTGGTCTCCTACTGACCAGAGTAGACACTCAGTGGCCCCCAGGTTCATTTGAGTTTGAGACGCCTGCTGTAAATCAAGCATCAAAATTGTTTTCACTGATGTTTGCTCTGAGCATCTGTCTTTGATGCAGCAGCAGCAGCAGCTGAGAGTGTGTGTGTGTGTGTGTGTGTCTGTGTGTGGCCTGCTCTGGTCGCAGACAGACCATAAAGTGATTACCCATTCAGTGAAAAACAAACAAAAAACAAAGAGAAGGGGGGGGAAATCCTTAAAACAAAAACGAGCGAAAAAACTCTTCACCTCCGCGGGGCTCGAGAAACGGTTATACAACATGAAAGTCATGACCGCAGGGTAACGCAATGAGTATTCAATTTTGCGTTGTTGGAGTATACGTCGTACCGCATCATATTTCTTGCGTTTTTCCTGTATTTCTTGGGCGTAATCTTGGAAAAAGCGGACCCTCATGTCCCTCCAGGTGATCAGTTTCTTTTTCCTTGTAGCTGTGAATACCGCAGCCTTGGCTTTGTCCAGTACAAAGCGGACGATGATGTGCCTCGGTCTTAAGTCGTTAGCAGCATTGGGCTAGCCTTAGCTTCTTCGTCCTCTAACCGGGAGATTCTCTCTGCAGCTTCCGTGATCCTACCACTGAGGTTGTTAACAGTTTCGTTCAAAGACCCAACACCGTTTTTCACCTCATTCATGTCTTTAGCCAGGATCTCGAGGATAGCTCGGATGTTGGTTAATTCAGCCGCCACGTTCTCTGTATGAGGACTCTTCGATGTAACCGGTGTCTCCGCCATTTTAGTGACTTTTCTGACTCATGCCACATGTGGCCCTCGAGCCGCAGGTTGCAGACCCTGGATCGATCCCAACACTTGTGTAAGCCTGATGGGCGGGGTAAGAGGTTTCAAAGTGTCAGCTACAGTAAGAGTCTCATGGAGAGTATGTGTTGGTTATGGAGAAGGAAAGTCAAGATGGAAACACATGCATCTTGGATGGAGACCACATGGCCCTTTGCTCAAAGACAGAGGTTCATAAAACTCAGTCTATCAAGATCCCTTATCTTTCAGTGTCAAGCCCACCTCAGTGGTCACTTTGTAACATGTGACCCCATGTGTCACAAACAAAACAAAAGTCAGGTTTCCCCTCCTCCTGCACCTCTCTTCTCCATCTCACCGGAGGACACAGACTCCTCTGCTTGAAAGGACAGACTGTTTCTGGAAGTCTTCACTGGATTTTGAATCCAGGCAACAGCTTAGCGGCTGCTTCTTCCTTGTTTGAACAGGCCTTATTTTTCACATAGTGGTTTTAGATCCCAGTCACTTTGCAACTGTTGTCATATTTGTCAGTCCTTAGACCCACAAGTGGCTAGATTTGTGTGTTGTAAGTAAACTGACCTCATAAACCCAGGTGTTCCCACAAGCCATAATTTGTGATTGACCCCAAAGTTTGTCATATGTCACATATTGAGTTTTTACATGTTCTGAAACTTTGTTTAATTTTTGATTTGTCTTCTGGGGCTCAAATGAAAATTTTGGACATGATTTTCAAGCTGATTGGATGAAGTAAGATATGTGAAAATATGTGACCAAATAATTACACAAATACATTATGACTGATTAATGTTCAGTTTTGCAAGCGCCTCTCTTTCTCTCTGTCATACAAGGGCGAGAACGGACATGGATTTTTCTTTTTTTTTATGCGTCTTGATTTCAACCTACAATAGCTGCAACGAACGGCTTCCAGGTAACAAACTAACGTAAAGTGTGACTTACCGGTAGGCTACGGAAGCCGTTCGTGGCAGCGCTTGTAGGTTGAAATCAAGACGAACACATTATTAATTAATTCGTTACCACAAGCAAACGATCTTTGTTAAATTGAGATAAAGAGATAATAAGTCGTTATCACGATATAACAGTGCATAAAAAAGAACAATCCAGCGTAACAGGCGGCATTAAATTGACCAGTAACTCCTGGGACATTAATTCTCGCAAAATGACAAGCAGGTGACGGCAATGTTGTCAGCTGGCAAGGCGGAGGCTCAGAGAAAGAAGTCGAAAACGTATCATTTCCATGAGGAATGGGAGGAGGAATTTATTTTCACCATGGTGAAAGACAAGTGTGTTTGTATGCTGTGCCACCAAACTCTAGCGCTGTCTAAAAGAGGAAATCTTGAGCGGCACCTCAACACTAACCACGACAAATTCAAAGACAGTTTCCCCGCTAAGAGCGCAATCCGCGCTAGGAAAATTGCTGAGCTGAAAGCGGGGTTGAAGGCACAGCAGTCGCTTTTCACAAAACCTGCTGCTCAAAATAAGGCTGCGACTGAAGCTTCATCCTGTATTAGTCAACTTTTGGCTAAACACAAGAAGCCTTTTACAGATGGCCAAACTACAAAGCACTCACACACAGTATGCAGTCACAGCCATCTCACTAACCTGGGTGAGTAACATGCCAGTTTTGACACCTGGCAATGTGAAAAGTATAAAGATGATGCATAAGATGGTGCATAACTGCACTGAGCTTATTTACACTGACTGAGAATTTTGTTAAAACACAATTACAGTTCTATTTTAATAATACATTTTATTTGTATGTATTTTCTAAAATGCTGATGTTATGTAACTTGCATGAAGCTTGAGTGGATACGCATAGCACTGCATGTGATCTGCTCACTGCTAGTGTGTTTTGTGTGTATGTGCCTTCTATGAACAAAATAATTACCTCATACAAAAGGAAACAGGCCACACCTTAATTTTTTGTGTTGGACATAAAGCTATACTTGGCCTAACTGCATTGATAATTTTGTTAGCATTATAGTTCTATTTTCTAAAATGCAATGATTGAAGCTTCAGTGGATAAGCATAACACTTGATATGATCTGCTTGTGTACCATAAACAAAATACTGGACTGATATCAGTGGAAAATTCCACACATTCCACATTCCTTTTCTTATTATGTTGAAATTAAATTGAAATTTAATTAACATAGAACTGAAGTTGATGTGAAGCTTTGGCCAGCTTGATAGGCTAGTTACAGTGTTTTCTTTGTTGCATTAATTTGAACATTGGACCAAAGCATTTTATGTAATTCAAATACAATTAGCTTGAATAAAAGGCGGCGAGTTGACGTTCCCCATAATCACGGAGGGAAGCGATGGTTTGAAGCGCCGCCGGTTCTCCGCTAGCCTAGCCTTTAGCTTGGCCCCAAGTACAATCTGGGCTGTCTTTTTCTTTCAACGCTTTAATGGGTAGATCTTGCCTCTCACCAAGGTGGAGGTCAGGGATCTTGGGCTTAAAAAGGTTGGAGACCACTGCTGTACACTATTCCAGCTACTTGGTTGTGTCTCTCCATGTACTTTGACCCGGCTAGCATCTTAAACCCTGCTACTAGTGGTTGAGCTGTAGGAGACGGCAGCATTTCCAGTTGCTCCGCAGCACTTTCTTCGTTTCTACACTTTTTCCTCTTTTCTACTTTTTTAAATACTTTAGTACTTCTTTGTGAAGGATTTAAAATGTATCCCATGGATACACTGTACTTTAAAACATACACAGGAGCCAGCTCTCTCACTTATTTTCGAGAGAAGTTACTGGCTCTCAGGAGGACAACACACGGACTGAGGCAACATCCCAGCGGAGCTGGGGAGTAGCTACTGGGGCTGTAAGGCTGGGGCCAAGCTAAAGGCTAGGCTAGCGGAGAACCGGCGGCGCTTCAAACCATCGCTTCCCTCCGTGATTATGGGGAACGTCAATTCGCCGCCGAATAAGATGGACGAGCTGGCCGCTTTGGAGAACCAGCGGATCTACCGGGAGTGCAGCTTGTTCATCCTGACGGAGACATGACTAACCGACAGCATACCGGATGCTAACGTGGACCTGCGGGGATTTACTGCGGTGAGAGCCGACAGGAACGCGGAGGCATGCGGCAAATGCAGAGGTGGGGGGCTCATCATTTATGTCAACAACCGTTGGTGTAACCCCAGCCATGTCACTGTGAAGGCGGCTTTGTGTGACCCGAATCTGGAGCTGCTTGCCGTTAGCCTGCGGCCATACTATCTGCCGAGGGAGTTCAGTCACGTGATCGCCCTGTGTGTTTACATTCCTCCGGAGGTCAAGGCGCAGGCTAAAGCAGACGCTGCTTGTGAGGAGATCCTAAAAGTCACAGCATGGCTGCAGAGGCAACATCCTGAAGCCTTCATAATTATTTCTGGAGACTGACCGGAGTGCTCTAGAAGAGATGTGGTGGTGGAGAATATCAGACAGGTAGGTGGGGGCCAGACCATGGAGGAATTTGTAAACAGTCAGGAGAAGTTTGAAATCAGTGCGGTAGCGGATGGGGAGCCAGTGGAGTGATGCAAGGACCGGGGTGATGTGATCTCGCTTCTTAGTACAAGTGAGGAGTCGGGCGGCTGAGTTTTGAACTAACTGCAGGCGGCGGAGTTGTGATTGGTCGATGCCGGTGTATAGGGCGTTGCAGTAGTCCAGTTGTGAAGTTATGAAAGCATGGATTACTTTCTCCAGATCACTCTGGGGCAGGTAGGCTTTGGTCTTGGCAATAGTTCTCAGGTGGAAAAAGCTTTTTCGAACTACTGTGCTGACCTGCTGCTCAAACTTAAAGGCACTGTCAAAAATCACGCCCAGATTTCTGACAGAAAGCCTGATGTTAGAGGCGAGAGGGCCCAGGGCATCAGAGAGGTTTTTCCAAAAACAATGATCTCAGTCTTGCTCTCGTTGAGGTTGAGGAAGTTTGCACCCATCCATGCTTTGATGTCAGCCAGACAGTCAAGCAGTGGATGGAGTGCAGCCTGCCCATCAACCCTGAGGGGGAGATACAGCTGGACATCATCTGCATAACAGTGGAAGGAGATGTTGTGTTTAATTAGGATTTCCCCTAGGGGTAGAACGTACAACAGAAAGAGAATGGGGCCTAGTATGGAGCCTTGAGGGACCCCGCAGCTGAGGGGGGCAGCAGACGAGATGGAATCACCAAGCTGTACAGAGAAGCTCCTGTTGGCCAGGTAGGACCAGAAGAACTTCAAGGCTGTGCCTTTGATGCCTGCGAGATGCTCTAGCCAAGACAGTAGGATCCTGTGATCCACCGTGTCAAAGGCTGCTGTAAGGTCTAAAAGCACCAGGATCACAGGACTACCTGAGTCAGCGGCTAGGAGCAGGTTGTTAAGCACTCTCAGGAGAGCAGTCTCAGTGCTGTGAGCTGTTCTAAAGCCAAACTGGAATTTCTCATAGATGTTGTTATTATTTAAAAAGGATTGCAGCTGGACATAGACTTCTCGCTCAAGGACAGAAGGGTAGCTTGGAAATAGGCCTGAAGTTCGAGAGAATAGAGGGGTCAAGGTTTGGCTTCTTTAATAGTGGCTGCACCACGGCATGCTTGAAGGCAGCTGGGACGCACCCAGAGGAGAGGATGAGGTTGATCAGCAATAGAAGGATGGGGGCAACTGAGTTGAAGACTACAGAGTCCTTGAATAGACGGGAGGGTAGGCAGTCAGGGGGGCAGTTGGAGGGCTGCAGATGTCTAACTGCATTAGAGAGGGAGAATAGGGTACTGGGCTCAAACTGCTGTCCACGGCTCCTCAAGACCTGTGCTGCGGAACTAGGGGAGCCACTCCAACGGGTCTTCAACCTGATCCTACAACTCGGGAGAGTGCCCACCCTCTGGAAGACATCATGCATCGTTCCAGTTCCAAAGAAGAACCGGCCCAGTGAGCTGAATGACTTCAGACCGGTGGCACTTACTTCACATCTGATGAAGACTCTGGAGCGGCTCTTCCTCAACCTCCTCAGGCCTCAGGTACAGCACGGTGAGGACACCCTACAGTTTGCCTATCGGGCAGAGGTCAGTGTAGAGGATGCCATTCTATACCTCCTACACCGAGCCCACTCGCATCTGGACAAGGGAAGTGGCACAGTCAGGATCCTCTTTTTGGACTTTTCGAGTGCCTTCAACACCATCCAGCCCCTTGTACTCAAAGAAAAATTCACCAGAATGCGAGTGGACCCCTGCCTGGTTGCTTGGATTTCCATCTACCTCACAGACAGACAGTATGTCAGGCTGAAGGACATCACGTCTGACACTGTGGTCAGCAACATCGGAGCTCCTCAGGGGACTGTGCTGTCTCCCATCCTCTTCACTCTGTACACTGCAGACTTCTGCTACAACTCTGAAACATGTCACATCCAGAAGTTCGCAGACGACACGGCCATCATGGGTTGTATCAGAGACAATGAAGAGGAAGAGGAATATAGGAGCCTGGTGAGGAACTTTGTTGTCTGGTGCCGCACTAATAACTTGCAGCTCAACACCTCAAAGACCAAGGAACTGGTCATCGACTTCAGGAGGGACAGACCCAGTTTGAGACCAGTTCTAATAGGAGCAGAGGAGGTGGAGGTCGTTCAGACCTACAAATATCTTGGGCTGTGGCTGGACAACAAGCTGGACTGGACAAGCAACACAAGGCATCTGTACAAGAAGGACCAGAGCCGGTTGTACTTCCTGAGGAGGCTACGATCTTTCAACATCTGCAAGAAGCTCCTGTGGATGTTCTACCAGTCTGTGGTTGCCAGTGTTCTCTCCTACGCTGTGGTGTGCTGGGGCGGGAGCACAACTAAGGCAGACTTCCACAGACTGGAAAAACTCATCAGGCGGGCCGGCTCGGTGGTAGGAATGAGGCTGGACCCTCTGGTGACAGTGGCAGAGAGAAAAACTCTGGACAAACTGCTGAGCATCCTGGACAATGCCAGCCACCCTCTGCACACTGTCATCAGCAGCCAGAAGAGCCACAGAAGCCTCAGCAACAGGCTGCTCCTCCCAAAGTACAGGACCAACAGACTGGGGGACTCGTTTGTCCCCCGGGCCATCAAACTGTACAACTCCTCACTGGGGGGGAGGAGGGCAAACAAAACAAAAAGTACGAACTAAAACAAACGACTGTCCATAATCACAACTCACTGAAAAGTTAAATTAATAAAGTCGTCTGTCTGTCTGTCTGTCTGTCTGTCTGTCTACTATGTGCTGGACTGTCTCATGGGCATCTTTGCATACTTGGGTCAGATCTACTCTTGTAGATCTCTTTGGCTCTTGTACCTAGGGCCTGTTCTTGTGCTGCCATGTTCAGTGTCTCTGTGCTGTCTCTGAGTCCAGCCTTTTCCAGCCATTGGTAGGTCTTCTCGATATCAGCCACTTCTTCAATTTGGCGGTGGTATGAGCCATGTAGGGGCTTGTCCCTCCAGGTTGTCTGCTCCTCTTCCTCTGCACTCTTATCGGGTTGCCTGAGAAATTCACTTAGCAGTTCATCCTTTGTGGCCATTTTTCTGATGTTTTTGATTGTTTTTGATGTTTCATCCTGGATAGTGGCCTTGATGCTCACTACATTACATTACATTACATGTCATTTAGCAGACGCTTTTATCCAAAGTGACTTACAATGGAATTGAGTACAATCAGCCAGGGGTGAAGTCGAACTTGCGACCATTGCGACCATGATGTCTTTCGCACACAGAGTACTAATAATAATAATAATAATAATACATTTTATTTGGAGTCGCCTCTCTGGGCACTCGAGGACACCGTACAATACATAAATAAATAAAAACACTAAGAAAAAAAATAAGAAACAGATAAGAAAAGACAATGTAGATAGTTAAGTGGGGTAGGCAGTTCGGAATAGGTGAGTTTTTAGTCTTGTTTTGAAGAGTGTGAGAGAGTCCAAGTTCCTGAGGTTCGGTGGGAGTGCGTTCCAGAGTTGGGGGGCAGAGCGGCTGAAAGCCCTGCTCCCCATGGTGACGAGGCGGGCGGGAGGGACAGAAAGGTGGACAGAGGAGGCAGATCTGAGGGAACGGGAAGGGGTGGCGATGTGGAGGAGTTCGGACAGATAAGGAGGGGAAAGGTTGTGGATGGCCTTGAACGTAAACAGGAGGATTTTGAAGTCGATGCAGAGTTTGACCGGGAGGCAGTGGAGTTGCTGCAGAACAGGGGTGATGTGGTGAATGGAGGGGGTTCTGGTGATGATCCGAGCTGCAGAGTTCTGAACCAGTTGGAGTTTATGGAGGTATTTGTGAGGTAGACCAAAGAGAAGGGAGTTGCAGTAGCCGATGCGGGAGGTGACAAGGCTGTGTACAAGAATGGCAGTGGAGTGGTCGATAGTGAGGGAAAAACTGTCAGTTTTTGAGAGGGTTGATTTGGTACCAATTAGAAGGAATTTGATTTTATCACTGTTGAGTTTAAGGAAGTTGGAGGAGAACCAAGATTTGAGCTTGGTGAAGCAGTCAGTGAGGGAGGAAGGTGGGAGAGTGGAATTTGGTTTGCTGGAGAGGTAGAGCTGGGTGTCATCCGCATAGCAATGGAAATGAAT
Organism: Solea solea; assembly: GCF_958295425.1. Lineage (NCBI taxonomy): Eukaryota > Metazoa > Chordata > Actinopteri > Pleuronectiformes > Soleidae > Solea > Solea solea. The sequence continues at coordinate 19,891,506 of NC_081154.1, forward strand.
GTTATATTTACGGAAGATATTGCAAAGAGGAAGGAGGTAGATGATGAAGAGAAGGGGCCCCAGGGCTATCTTAACCACTGAGCCACTCCACCCCCTCTGCCTCACTAGTCCTCGGCCTCCCTCTTTCCACTTAGTGTACAGTCTCAGGGTGCTGGATTTGGGGTGAAACCCTCCGTGCATGGTGAGGAGCTTTTCTTGACTTTTCACGAACTGACTTACTCTCTGGAGGTATTTGGTTGTGGCTGACATCCTTGCGGCTTCCTCATGGTTTCCATTAGCCTGTGGGATACCAAGGTACGTGTAGCTGTCTTGGATATGGCCTATGTTGCCCTCTGGTAGATTAACCCCTTCATTTCTGATCATCTTGCCTCTCTTTAAGACCATCCGGCCACACTTGTCCAATCCAAATGACATCCCTATGTCGTTGCTGTAGATCCTGTGGATCAGTGAGACGATTTCACGCTCATTCCTGGCGTACAACTTGATGTCGTTCATGCAGAGCAGGTGGCTAATTGTTGCCCCACTTCGGAATTGGTACCCGTAACCACTCTTTGTGATGATCTGACTGAGGGGGTTCAGGCCTATGCAGAACAGCAGTGGTGATAGTGCATCTCCTTGGTATATGCCGCATTTGATGTTGACTTGGGGAATTGGCTTTAAGTCGGCCTCTTGGGTTGTCTTCCACATTCCCATCAAGTTCTGGATGAAGGCGCTTCATAGGTACAGATTCATAGGTTCCTGTTGATCTTATACAGTTCCAGACATTCCAGTATCCATGTGTGGAGCATTGAGTCGTAAGCTTTCTTGTAGTCAATCCAGGCGGTACACAGGTTGGTCTGTCTGCTCTTACAGTCTCGGGCAACTGTTCTATCGACCACCAGCTAGTGCTTGTCTCCTCTGGTGTTGCTACTAATTCCCTTCTGAGCCCCGCTCATGTATTGAGCTACGTGCTTACTCATTTTAGCCGCAATGATGCCTGACAGGGCCTTCCATGTTGTGGAGAGACAGGTTATTGGCCAGTAGTTGGATGGGATGGGTCCCTTCTGAGGGTCCTTCAGGATTAGGACTGTCCTGCCCTGGGTCAGCCACTCTGGGTGGGACCCATCCCTTAGCAGCTGGTTCATCGGTGCTGCTCGGCGTTCATGGAGTGCCGTTAGTTTCTTCAGCCACTAGGCATGGATCATATCGGGGCCTGGTGCTGTCCAGCTCTTCATCTTTGACACTCTTTCTTGGATGTCTGCCATTGAGATGGTTACTGGTTCTTGTTCTGGCAGGTTACTATGGTCTGCTCTTTGGTCCACTAGCCATTGGGCATCTGGGTTGTGTGATGCCTCTTTTTCCCATGGCCTTCCAGTATTCTTCCACTTCAGCTCTTGGTGGGTCTGACCTGTTGTTATTTCCTCCCTGCCACTGAGAGTACACCTTGGCTTGTTCAGTGGAGAACAGATCTCACATCTTTGAGTCTGGTTCTGTCACAGATTTCTCCTTCTGTTAAAAGGGAGTTTTCTCTCTCCACTGTGCTCGCTCGTGTTGGGTTTTCTCTTCTCCTATAATATAATTATCATTATTTCAATAAAGTTTTAGTTTGTACAGAGAGTTGAGATAATGTATGTTGTGATTAAATGTAGGACAAACACTTTTTAAACATTAATGTAAAGAACAACAGAGTGAACATAGTCAGCGTTAACAACATCTTTGTGTCAGTGTTTGTCTTCATGTTGTAGATGCCCCCTTGCCTTTTAATGAAAGTCATATTTATGGATTCATTTGTGCAAATTCTGCCAATAAACCCTCCTAAATGTCATGCACTGGTCCTTTAACTCAACTCTAATCTGAAGTCAAATATTCAGCACTTCACCTGATTCAGTTTAATTTTTACTGAAACTTTCTTCCCGTCAGTTTGTGTCAAACTTGAATGTTTTAGTGCAGCCAGCAGGGAGTGCCACAGTAACAGAGTCAAAGAAGCGTTGTCTTCAGATTCTCGATTATTCGATCATATATAATTCTTATTTGTAAGTATTGACACTAAGTTAAATGTTGATTTGAATCAATGTTACGTAAATATAGCTATATATAACTGCTATAAGACGAAAAGTCTGAATGAACCTAATCCAATATCTTCATATTTCCTTTAATCTGTCTGCTTCTCTATAATCTTTTTACCACGTTTAACCTTTTAAAATGTATTTTATGCCGTTTCTTTTGTGACTATTTTCCACTTTGTATTGATGTGAACGCTTCCTAAGTAAAAGTAGATTGAAAATAACCTGCTCACTGTCATTTATTTTGAACAGCTGTTTATTCATTTACAAACAGAAATGAACCAAAGTGAGAATAATAATAATAGATATAGTGAAAAGTTTTGTTTCTGGTGTAACATGGATGTTGATGACATCATTGTCTTACCACTCGTAAAAGATTACATCACTGAAAACAACCAATCTATCTATTGTTGCGTGTTCCTGGACATTTGGTCCAGGAACACGCAACAATAGATAGATTCAGCCCAACATCAGTTTCTAAACCGTGAGACCTCGTCCACCACTGAGGACTCTGTCTCTCCATGTCCTACAGAGAACACAGAGAACACCAGGAACCACACCAGACCCGGAACCCAGGATAAACCGGTTCAGTGAATGTGGTCCTGAAGGTGTGGAGGTGGACGAGTGAGTCAGAGAAGACTCTGTAGAAGGACAGAGTCCCAGCAGCACAGTCCACATACACTGATACTCTGTGAGAGACAGAGGACCTGATGGGTGTTTCTGTCCCACAGTGAAGGACAGAGTAACCACGATCATCAGAGCAGATCAGACTCCAGGACTGATTGTTACATCCAAACACACAGTCAGAACTGTCGCCTTCCCTCTCGATTCCTCTGTAACTCAGTGATATAAAAACTCTTCCTCTCCACTCGACCTCCCAGTAACAGCGACCAGTCAGACCAGGTCTACACAGCAGCTGAGGCCAGAACTCAAATCTGTCTGGATGATCAGGATACGACTGATCTTCTCTCACACAGGTCACTTTCCTGTTGTTGTCAGACAGTTTGAGGTTTCGGTGCATTGTGTTTGTGTCCAGTTCCAGTTCACATGAATCTGATGAAGACAACGAGACACAGCTGCAGTTTATAGATGATCAGCTGATATGTTGTTATTTCCTCTAAATCCATACTTACACTTCCTGAGACCAGGTTTTAACCTGTGCTCTCCAGCATGGTCCATCCTGGAGGAAGAAACAGTCTGAATGAGTTTCTGTCCAACATGAGTCCAAACCGTTGTCTTAATGACGCACTCTCGTGGACACAATTATGAACTACACCCTGATTATATGTGTCAGCTGTCCAGTCATTCATTTGCCTTTTTTTATGTAATACTTTGTATTACTCTTGTTGTTTTATTTTGAAAGTCATGGTCAGAGGTTCTGGACTCATGAAACTAGAGACCTGATCCAGGGAACCCTTCAGCCAATATCTATGGTTCTAAGACAGTTGTGTCGCTGAGGAAGCTCCAGACTTCAGTGTTCACTCACATCAACTTCAATATTAGCATTTGTTGGTTCTTTAAGAAAGTTCATATTTTATCACCAACACAGACCAGAACTATCATCACACAGTCATTTACCTCCACAGTTCATTTATTGTATGTTTATCTAAACTGTAACTGTACTGAACATGAAGCAGAAGAGGAAGAGGAGGAGGAGAATACCTGAGAGAGTCCAGTCTCCTGTGTGGACTCTTCAGTCCAGCAGACAGCAGCTTCTTTCCTGAGTCTCCTGGATGATTGTAGCTCAGGTCCAGTTCTCTCAGATGGGAGGGGTTGGAGTTCAGAGCTGAGGTCAGAGAAGAACATCCTTCCTTTGTGACCAGACAACCTGACAGACTGGAGTTAAGAAGATATGATGAACTCAGTGATTCAGAAAAAACATCTTCATCAACAAGAACCTACAGAAGCAAAGAGTCTGAGTCAGAGTTCTGACCTGAGAGTCTCCAGAGAACAGTGAGGACTCTTCAGTCCATCACACAGCAGCTTCACTCCTGAATTCTGCAGGTCGTTGTTACTCAGGTCCACGTGTCTCAGACTAGAGGAGACAGAGCTGAGGACTGAGGACAGAGCTTCACAGCTTCTCTCTGAGAGTTTACAGTCACTCAGTCTGAGGAAGAAGACAGTGATGAACAAAAGGTTAAACATGTTTGTCTTGTGCCCTTTAGAATATGTCTTATTAATATTTATATACTGATCCACGTACAGAGCTTTGTTGGAGGCTTTGACCACCGGCAGCAGCTTCAGAAGAGCCTCCTCTGAAGCACAGTATTTCTTCAGGTCAAACTCTTCCAGATCTTTTCCTGATGACAGTAAGATGAAGACCAGAGCTGACCACTGAGCAGGAGACAGTGTCTCTGTGGACAGGCGTCCTGATGTGAGGAACTCTTGGATCTCCTCCACAAGAGAACGATGGTTCAGTTCATTCAGACAGTGGAACAGGTTGATGCTTCTCTCTGCTGACAGATTCTCACTGATCTTCTTCTTGATGTACTCAACTGTTTTCTGATTGGTCTGTGAACCACTTCCTGTTTGTGTCAGCAGACCTCTTAAGAGCTTCTGATTGGTCTTCAGTGAAAGACCCAGGAGGAAGCGGAGGAACAAGTCCAGGTGTCCATTTGGACTCAGTAAGGCCTCGTCCACAGCACTCTGGTGCAGATGATTCAGTTTGTTTCTAAACAGTCTGGACCACTGGCTCGTTGTTGGTTCTTCTGACAACAGATTTGTTCCAGAGTTGATGAAGGTCAGATGAACATGAAGAGCAGCTAGAAACTCCTGAACACTCAGATGGACAAAGCAGAAGACCTTGTCCTGGTACAGGCCTCGCTCCTCTTTAAAGATCTGAGTGAAGACTCCTGAGTAAACTGAAGCAGCTGTGATATCGATGCCACACTCTGTCAGGTCTGATTCATAGAAGATCAGGTTTCCTTTCTGCAGCTGCTCAAAAGCCAGTTTCCCCAAAGACTCAATCATTTTCCTGTTCTCTGGACTCCAGTGTGGATCTGTCTCAGCTCCTCCATCATATTTGACCTTCTTCACTTTGGACTGAACCACCAGGAAGTGGATGTACATCTCAGTCAGGGTCTTGGGCAGTTCTCCACCTTCTCTGGTTTTCAGCATGTTCTCCAGAACCTTTGCAGTGATCCAGCAGAAGACTGGGATGTGGCACATGATGTGGAGGCTTCGTGATGTCTGGATGTGGGAGATGATCCTGCTGGTCTGCTCCTCATCTCTGAACCTCTTCCTGAAGTAGTCCTCCTTCTGTGGGTCTGTGAACCCTCTGACCTCTGTCACCATGTCCACACAGTCAGGAGGGATCTGATTGGCTGCTGCAGGTCGTGTGGTTATCCAGAGGCAAGCAGAGGGAAGCAGTTTCCCTCTGACAAGGTTTGTCAGCAACACGTCCACTGAGGTGGACGCTGTGACGTCAGTCAGGATCTCAGTGTTGTGGAAGTCCAGAGGAAGTCGACACTCGTCCAGACCATCAAAGATGAAGACCACCCTAAAGTCTTCAAACCTGCAGATTCCTGCTTCTTTGGTTTCAGTGAAGAAGTGATGGATGAGTTCCACCAAACTGAACTTCTTCTCTTTCAACACATTCAGCTCTCTGAAGGTGAAGGGAAACATGAACTGTAAGTCCTGGTTGCTTTTGTCTTCAGCCCAGTCCAGAGTGAACTTCTGCGTTAACACTGTTTTCCCAATGCCAGCCACGCCCTTTGTCATCACTCTTCTGATTGGCCCGTCTCTTCCAGCTGAGGCTTTAAAGATGTCTTCTTGTCTGATGGTTGTTTCTGGTCTGTCTGGTTTCCAGGAAGCTCTTTCAATCTGTCTGACCTCGTGTTCTTCATTGACCTCTCCAGTCCCTCCCTCTGTGATGTAGAGCTCTGTGAAGATCTCATTCAGAAGGGTGGGGTTTCCTGCTTTAGCCACGCCCTCAAACAAACACTGGAACTTCTTCTTCAGGTTTGATTTGAGTTCACGTCGACAAGCTGAAGCTCTGGTTTCTGAAAGAACACAAGAAAATAAATCAGTGAGTGGATCATTGAGAAAATAAGATGTTCTTCCTTTCACATTAAAAGTCCTCTTACTGCTCTGCAGACAGTCAACTAGCTTCTCCTGCTTCATCCTCCTCAAGAAGACCTCTATGATCTTCAGAAAGGCCTCTCTGCTCCTCCTCTGCTCCTCATCCTCCCTCTGACGGTCTAAGACTTCTGTGTGATCTGTATCCAGAACCTTCTGGATCTTCTTCAGCTCGTTCTTCACAAAGCAGATTATGTTTTCCTCCAGCAGCTGGAAAAGAACATGTGAAGTTTAACATTAGATGATCAGTGACAGAGTGAAGTCCTGCAGGTCCACAGAGCAGCATCCAGACTGTCAGGACCTGGACTCTGCTTCTATATTAACAGTAGTGTCATGTTTGTTCATTTAGACACCTTGAATATGGAGTCCAGGTCTGCTCCATGCTGCTGGACAGGCGGACCACTGAGAACCTCTGTCCTCTGCTGATCAACTCTGAGGACAAAAGATTCCGTGTCATTTACTAAACAATCATTTGTTTCGGGTCCGCTTCAAGTGAACAAAATGCAGGAAGCAAACTACAACACAGGGCATTGTGGGTAAACACAATCAAAACATACGCGTGTGTAGAACAATAGCTGGGAGAAATGAGTGAGTCCATCGTTGCAGCGTATCTGTGTCGTAGGTTCACATAATGCATTTGACGCTCTGATGTGGAGGAAACAGAAGTTTTCTTCATTGTTGTCTCGTCTTCTCCTTCAGTAATTCTTGATGCAGCGCCACCTCAGGCGAGTAGGGGAATACATTATTCAAAATGTTTGGTTCGTTTCACTAAAGGGTGAAAGCAAACTGGGACCAGCTGAACGTTGCAACCCCCAATCGTACCGAGTCTGGAGGAGACTATTAGGTGTGAATACGACTTTAAAGGATTTTCCATTATACAGTTCTAGTCCAACTAAGCTCGACTCAACTGAACTTGACTGTTTTTTTTCTTTTCCATCAGTGATAGAACCTGGTACCTGGTGTTTGTTTCAGTTCATGCTCTGATGTGGTTCCAAGCGAGCTGAGCTGATACTAAAATGTGACGTCAACAGAATGCCGGCCACTGATTGGTCATCACTGGAAGAGTCATGAGCACGACTCCGGGACAAGAATCAAAGCCGTCAAGAATGTTACAGCGAGCAGACGTGGTCCGTCAAGGACTTGCAGAAGTTCTTGTGTTTGCCTCGATCTTAATTGTTTGTGTGTTTGAGTAGCGTATAAAACAACGTCACACATCCGTGACGACCCCGCCCACGGTGAGAAAGCAGGTTCCCTTTGGTGGAGGATCATGTAAGTGTGTGTTCCTATGTGTGAAATTCTTACATCAGTTCACCATGATTTTGTCCATCCTTGAAGTTAATACGACGATCCATAGACTTGTCACTCTTGATGGACACACAGCTGCGTCCAGGTCTGGCAGAGTCTGGTCCCTGTTGATGGATCCTCCTACAAAAATGTATTGGTACTGAATCTGAGGTCCCAAATATTTCTGGTGCTACATGGTGAATTGTTTGAATTTTTGACCTTCACCCGCCATCATCTGACCTCTGGTCTTGTTTGAAGTTCTCAGGTAGATCCATGGACCAATCACTCGACATGGAGACACAGCTGGGTCCAGGTCTGGCAGAGTCTTGTCCCTGTTGATGGATCCTCCTTCAAACACAGGACATGATATGTAAATAAAACACTGTGATATGGAGACGAGTCCTATGGTCCATGAGTTCCTCATCTCACCTCTGACCATCATGTTCCTCACACAGACTGGTTTTAGAGGGCGGAAGTTCCTCTTCATTCTCCTTGATCTGATTCATAGCTGAGCGCCACCTGCTGGGAGAATAAAAGTCACTCATTACAAGTTCTGCTAACATTGACCTAATGTGGGACGGTCAGCAAGAAGACTCGCTGAAGACTTTTAACCGCAGAATTGGCCGACATGACCCTCATTGGCTGACTGACCAATCGACACAGCCCATTGGTTTATGCTAATAATGGACTGTCAGTCAGTTATTGAGTGGGCTCTGGGCTGGTGATCCTTGAGTCACCAATGCTGATCAGTAAACCAGGTTTCATAGACCATCAACCACCAAAAAGTCATTAGAAGAGGAGGCTTCCATTTGTACTAAAATAACAGACTCATGTGGTCCAGCAGCAGGGGCTGCAGAAGCAGAACCAGGAGGAGAGTGAGAAGGACAGACCATTCCTGACCCTGGCACCGTCCTCTGGACCTCAGGCTTCTCACAACCTCATCATCATCATCATGTCTTTTATTTATTCTGTACAGCACTTCTTGAGCAGAACACGAACACAAAGGAACATAAACTATATGTAGATGTCTTATAGTTATTGGGATGAAAATCGAGAACTGGTCATGTTTTGGTCCCAGTTTGTCATGAGTTAGAACCAAAGTGTGAAGAATCGTCTGAACAAATAGTTCCTTCTATAAATAGTTATGTTACTTTTGACTAACTTCACTCAAAAACAGGTGGGAATTCTAAAATAAAGATCGCTCAGGTCGCTTCTCAACCATGATGATGATGAAACTGCTGCTGTCACATGATGATGTTTGACGTCGCGCTGCGTTGCTTACTCTCCAACCGTCACAGCCTCGAGTGCTTGAAATTTTTGGCTGATTTGTACTTGCATACTTGGGAAGAATATACTTGAGAAGTATGCTGGGAGTACACATTTGCCAAGTACAGGAGTACACAAGTATGATTCTTCAATTGGAACAGCAGCGTACTTCCTTGTTCTACTGTTTGAATGGCTGGTGGTAATGAGTGCTTAAGCCTCATTAGCGCCACCTACAGTGTTGATGAATGAACATATGAAATACTTTTAATAAATGCATATATATTGTTATTATTTTCACATTTTAAATATTTAACTTCATTTAATTTATTATTATTGCATCCACTTCCTTTATTATCTATTTATATACAATACAAATAATACACTGTGGAAATAGATATATTACAGCATTGTAGTGTGTGTGTATATACTGTATAAGTACATATTATATTTAAATACAGATACAATGACTGTGCGACTTTAATATAAATCTAACATTCAAAGTTAAAATAAATAAAACATTAACAATATACAAACCTTCAAACTGTCAGGTTAAAACGTTTCCATTAAAACCAAAATAACACGTCAACAACAAATCTATGGATCACACCGAGCATCTAATGACAGCGACGTCTGAGCCAGCGGATCATTTCATCAGGACAGGCCCAGGTCACGCTGCTCTGTGCCGGGCACAGTGAGCGCCGAGCGTCTGCAGAGGCGGAGCTTATCACCTCCGACAAACGTCGCTGCCAAACTATAAATACGTCATATCTTCATACACAAACCACATTTTCTAAATGAACAAATGATTAATTTCTCGCTTCAAATGATGTTAAAACTTTGTTTCGGGACACAGAAAAATATTTATTTCAGATTTATATTTGTATTATCTGCTGCTATGTTCCACCGAAATGCATTCTGGGATACATGGCTTTCCAAAGTACGCTTAAGTCACCTCCGATGCATACTTGGCAAAATGGGCGGAGTGAGAACACTTCTGGGTTTGAGAACCGTTCTCGCTGTTCGCTTACTTGAGAATTGGAACAACACTTGGACTGAGGCTGATGACGTTTTCACAAGTACGGGAGTATGCAAGTACGCACAAGTACGCACAAGTACTTAGTTAATTTGTTGATGGAAGCTGTCAGACCAGTTCAGACTCTTCATGCAGGAATGTTGAAAACAAAAAGTCAGATGATAAAGATTCAGCAGTGATTTTACTGAGGACACACAAACACACTGTCACTCATAGAAATGACCTGAATAACATGGATCTATATGAGCAGCAGCCAATCACAGTCCAGACAGTGTCACATTTGTCAGGTAAGAGTCTCACCTGCTGAACTGAGCTCAGGTCCACTCACACACACACTGTCCACCTTCACGTGGACACCAGACGCTGCCGATTGTCCCTCGTCTGTCCTGCCGTCTTTCTGTGTCTGATCTGAGGACACAAAGTCACGTCCTCATACCTTCAGAGTCAAAGTCTAAATAAATCAGTGTGACACTAGACCCAGTTCAGCCTTTGATACCTGTCCAGACTCCTCCCCCTTCACTGACAGGTGTCTCATTGAACTTTGGTGATGTTATCCAAGAACAAACATGGACACAATGTCAAACTTTACTTGGACACAACATGGACACAGTCACACATGACACAAAGTAGTTCTGCTACCTGTCCACTAGGTAGCGCTACCAGAGGTGAAAAACCTCACTGAAGACAAAGTCTGTGTACAAATGTACAATATGGACGTACTGTATGAAATACATTGACATAAAAGTGTTGTGACGGAGCCGCTCCCTCAGAATAGTGCACACACGCGATCTTTTCCACTGACAAACTAAAACAGTGTAAATTCTTTATTCAAAGCTACACGGAGCCACTGCAGAAGGCAGGTTGCCACAGGTTGCAGGCCGAGCCGCAGGTTGCAGACCCTGGATCAATCCCAACACTTGTGTAAGCCTGATGGGCGGGGCAAGAGGTTTCAAAGTGTCAGCTACAGTAAGAGTCTCATAGAGAGTATGTGTTGGTTATGGAGAAGGAAAGTCAAGATGGAAACACATGCATCTTTGCTCAAAGACAGAGGTTCATAAAACTCAGTCTATCAAGATCCCTTATCTTTCAGTGTCAAGCCACTGAGGTAGTGGTCACTTTGCAACATGGGACCTCATGTGTCACAAACAATACAAAAGTCAGATTTTCCCTCCTCCTGCACCTGTCTTCTCCATCTCACCGGAGGACACAGACTCCTCTGCTTGAAAGGACAGACTGTTTCTGGAAGTCTTCACTGAATTTTGAATCCAGGCTCTGTAGAACCTGATAATTTAATAAATCCCTGATAATGTAATAACCCCGATAATGTAATAAAAATTTGCACTTGAGGCCACTGAAAATGTAATAAAACCTGATAATGTAATAACTTCCCGATAATGTAATAAAGTGCATTTCCCAATAATGTAATACACTTTTTACCAATAATGTAATAAAGTATTACATTAACGGGAGGTTATTACATTATCAGGTTAGCCCTTAATTTCGCAGGTCCTGATAATGTAATAATTCCCCAATATTGTAATAATTTAACAGCAGACCACCCGTTACTTGGGTTCAAGTGGTGATACTGTGTAAGCAACGCAAGCTCGAGAGCTATAGTGTCACCAACAGGACAGAGTTGGACATGCATGTATGTACATTAACTTTTGACTTGTTCATCCGTTTTTTTCTGCAATCCTTTAACATATTTTAACCACACTTGGTACATAGATTCATGACATCATCTTTTGGTGACCTTTGACCTCTGGGGGGGATGTTTAACAGGAATTTAGCTTATAGCTCTGCAAGGTTTTTATTTATCCAAACCAAACTTGGCACATAGTCTTATGACCCCCATCCTGATGATGCACGAATAACTTGGTGACCTTTGACCTCTGTAAGAGCATTATAATCACAGTGAGTGTGATCATATCACAGTCGATCTATTACTTATTAATTATGAAACTGATGTTAGCATGTTCCATCCAGTTCAAATGCTTGTGCTCGGAGACCACAAGGAGTGGTGGAGGCCTGGATGCTGAAAGAAAGTTCAAATCCATGTTAAAAATAGTCATGATGAAGACATCAACCATAGAGTTCTAAGTTCTAAAATGATGGCTTTAAAATGAGGTTGCTTTTCTGGATATAAGTTACTTGTGTGTTGTGTGTGTACTGTTGTGTGTTGAAATTAAAGGGGACATATTATGCAAAATCAGCTTTTTAACCATTTCAATACTTATATTTAGGACTCTGGAGGCCCTACCAGTCGCCAAAGTGTGGAAAAAGAATACTCAGTCCTGTTTTCGTGGTCCCCCTTAGTGTAAGTATAGGCGATAAAACATGCGATGTTGAATTCCCTGCACTTATGACGGCAGCATGTGCATTTCACCACGAATGTTACCACCCACCAGTAAGTTTACCTCGAGAGCTCCACCTTAGCTCCACCTTAGCTCCACCTTAGCTCCACCATGTCTCTATAAAATGCGAGAGTGCAGGCGAGGGAGGAAGAGCGGTATTATGTCAACGTGGAGGGACAAGTGTGCTGTTGGTGGCTGCACAGTGGAGCACAGTGTTTTACACAAACTTCCAGCCTCAGAGGATTTTATATATGAAGCTGATGTGCCGGATAAAGTCAGTAAACGTGTGTTCGTGTGTTCGCACCACTTCCAATCAGACTGCGGCCAGCAGTCGCCGTATTTTGTCAGCAACCGTATTTCACCGACGTACAAACACACACATTTTTAAGAAAAGGTCAAATAGAGCTCATTACTGACCATTCTGACACGTCCTAATTAAAAATATGTATACATGCAGCGGCAGTTTATGCAGCTCGCCGCTCACCGCTGGCGATCAGCTGTGGCGATCAGCGGTGCTGTCCCTAAGTGTTTTTAACTGATTTACAGTTCAGCACTGTTTGGCTTGCAAGAACAGTGGCACTCTCGCTGTTTTCTGCGCATGCTGCCATGTTGATATTGTCAGAAAACTAGTGGAGGGAGGGGGAGAGGAATGGAGCAGAGGGAACAGGAGCTGAGCGAGTGAACGCAGTAACAAGGACAAATCAGAAACCGACCTGGAAGAAGTGGGTGTGTGTTTGCCTGTGTCTCATTTGCATGTAAAGGGACCACGCACAAAACCTATCATTCTGAAAGGGGCGGGTTTAGCAGGGTTATTGAACTGCTATGGTGCTTCATCCTTATGGTATTTTGACCAAAGCATGTTACTGACATGTTCATTAGGACACCAGGGAACTAGTTTAATTTGGGAAATAGGGTATAATATGTCTCCTTTAAGTAAACAGTTTAAACACAGCGCCCCCAGAGGTCAAAGATCACCATTTTTTGTGGTATCCCCAGGATGATGTCATGAATCTATGTACCAAGTTTGGTTAAATATGTTAAAGGCTTGCAGAGAAATTGGCTTACTTCCTGTTTGGTGACCTCAACGTCATGTTTGATTGGCTGCCACGGCCAAGTGCCTTTGAATTTCAAGATGTTGAATGCATTCGTGTGGCATGGTCTGAAGATCATCTGAACGATGTTTTGAGAAGATTACACAGAATGTGTGACAAGACAAGCCTTTAAATGGTTATGGATCAAATCAAAGATGGCAGAAAATCCAATATGGCCGAAAAAAAACATTAAGGGTGCGTTGAACTCGGCTTGGCCCAAGGATTCCAGTGATACATCGTTTGTGAAAAACGGATGAACAAGTCAAAAGTTAATGTACATACATACATGTCCAACTTTGTCCTGTTGGTGGCACTAGAGCTCTCAAGCTTGCGTTGCTTACACAGTATCACCACTTGAACCCAAGTAACGGGTGGTCTGCTGTTAAATTATTACAATATTGGGGAATTATTACATTATCAGGACCTGCGAAATGAAGGCTAACCTGATAATGTAATAACCTCCCGTCAATGTAATACTTTATTACATTATTGGTCAAAATTGTATTACATTATTGGGAAATGCACTTTATTACATTATCAGGAAGTTATTACATTATCAGGTTTTATTACGTTTTCAAAGGACTCAAGTGCAAATTTTTATTACATTATCAGGGTTATTACATTATCAGGGATTTATTACATTATCAGGTTCTACAGGCTCCTTGTTTGAACAGGCCTTATTTTTCACATTTTAGATCCTCAGTCGTTATCAGCTCTCAGTCACTTTGCAACTGTTGTAATATTTGTCAGTATATTAGACCCCCAAGTGGCTAGATTTGTGTGTTGTAAGTAAACTGACCTCATAAACCCAGGTGTTTCCACAAGCCATCATTTGTGATTGACCCCAAAGTTAGTCATATGTCACTTTTTTTTTTTACATTTTTTACATTTTTTACAGTTTTTACATGTTCTGAAACTGAAATCTTTTGTTTAATTTTTGATTTGTCTTTTCAAGCTGATTGGATGAAGTAAAATATGTGACCCCATAAACCACTGAAAAAACACAGTGACCCAATAAATCACTGAAAAAACAGTGACCCAATACCACATTGATAAATATAGCTGTGTGTCATCTGCATTACAATGAAAGTGTATGTTGTGCTTCCTAAAAATGTTCCCTAGAGGAAGCATATATAAGGTAAAAAGTATAGGCCCAAGCACTGAGCCTTGTGGAACTCCACAATTAACTGTTGTTTGGAGTGAGGCTTTATCATTAACATGAACAAACTGGAATCTATCAGATAAGTATGATTTAAACCAGCAGAGGGCAGCACCTGTGATACCAAGAGTCTGCTCCAATCTCTGCAGTAGAATATTATGATCAATGGTGTCAAATGCAGCACTAAGATCTAACAGGACAAGTAAAGAAACTAGACCATTATCTGAAGCCAAGAGAAGATCGTTACTAACTTTAACTAGTGCTGTTTCTGTGCTATGGTTTAATCTAAAACCTGACTGAAAATCTTCAAACAGGCCATTAATGCGCAAATATTCACATCATTGATTAGCAACTGCCTTTTCTAAGATTTTAGAAACAAAGGGAAGATTAGATATAGGTCGGTAATTAGCTAAAATATCTGGGTCAAGGGTCGCTTTTTTGAGAAGGGGTTTAATAACTGCTATTTTAAACGTTTGGGGCACATATCCAGTTAATAAGGATAGATTAATTTGAGTTAATATAGAGCTGTTAATTAAAGGAAAGACATCTTTAAACAGTTTGGTGGGGATAGGATCTAACTGACAGGTTGATGGCTTAGATGATGAAACTAATGATGTTAACTCAGGGAGATCTATAGGGGAGAAACTGTCTAACTGTGCACCTGGTGCTTCTAAAGCTCTTGTGCTAAAAGATGAGTCAGTCCCAATATGAGGGAGGAGATGATCCATTTTTTCTCTAATTGATGTTATTTTATTCACAAAAAAGTTGATAAAGTCATCACTGCTCAGTGTTAAAGGAATAGATGGTTCAGTGGAGCTGTGGCTCTGTGTCAGCCTGGCTACAGTGCTGAAAACAAACCTATGATTATTCTTATTTTCTTCAATTAGAGAAGAATAATAGGCAGCTCTAGCTTTGTGTAGGGCTTTTTTGTAAGCTACAAAACCATCTTTCCAGGCTATATGAAATTCCTCTAGGTTATTGGAACGCCATGTTCTTTCTAATCTACGTAACGTCTGTTTAAGAGCACGAGTATTGGAGTTAAACCATGGTGCTCGTCTCATCTGATTCACCACTTTCTTTTTCAGAGGGGCAACACAATCTAATGTAGTACGCAGTGAGGCTGCTGTACTATCAACAAGATCTATGAGGGCGGGAGTAAAATCACTAAAGGTACCTTCAGATGTACTGACATATGGCACCGAGTTAAATAAAGGTTGCACTGTCTCTTTGAATGTATTCATATTATTATCAGACAGTATTTCTTATTCATGTTATTGTAGTTCATTATTGTACAATTAAATGTGAGTAAATAATGATCAGTAAGGAGAGGGTTTTGAGGAACTATGTTTAAGTTATCAATATCAATACCATAAGTTAAAACAAGGTCGAGGGTGTGATTAAGGTAATGAGTTGGTTTATTAACGTGTTGAATAAAACCTATTGATTCCAACAGCGAGTTAAATGCGCAGCTAAGACTATCACGGTCAACATCTACATGGATGTTGAAATCCCCTACAATTATGATTTGATCTGTCTTAAGCACTAACTCAGATAAGAACTCAGAGAACTCTGATAGGAACTCTGAATAAGGTGCAGGTGGACGATAAACTGTGACTATCATAATTGGTTTCTGTGATTTCCAACTAGGATGAGCTAGATTAAGAATAAGGCTTTCAAACCATGAATATCCTGGTTTGGGTTTGGGATTGATTAATAATCTAGTATTAAAAATGGCTGCTACACCTCCTCCTCGGCCTGAGCTTCTAGGAATATGGGTATTAGCATGAGTGGGTGGAGTCGACTCATTTAGACTAACGTAATCTTCTTCATGTAACCAAGTTTCAGTTACACAGAATAAATCAATACAATTGTCAGAAATGAGATCATTTATTAAAACAGATTTTGAGGAGAGAGACCTAATATTTAATAGTCCACATTTAAAAGTGGTATTATTTGACTCTATTTTATTGTTGGTATTAATCTTTATTAAGTTAGAATGTCTAACTCCTCTTCTGTTTGTTATTGATTTATTTACTTTATTTACTTTAGTTTTTACTTTAGTAGGTCGAGGGACAGACACAGTCTCTATGGGGTTTTTAATTGGTGACTGCTCGAGAAGAAGCACAGAGAAGCATGAAAGACTGCAACTCTGTGTCCTGGTCTCAGCTCTGGATTGTCATGGGTTTCTAATAAAAGGTCCTAAGCTGCTAGATAAGAGAGCTGCTCCATCCAAAGTGGGATGGACGCCGTCTCTCCTCATGAGACCAGGTTTCCCCCAGAAGGTTTGCCAGTTATCTAAAAACCCAATGTTGTTTTCTGGACACCACCTCGACAGCCAGCGATTGAATGACGACCTGCGGCTATACATGTCATCACTGGTCACATTGGGCAAAGGACCAGAGAAGATTACGTTGTCAGACATAGATTGTGCGTACCTACACACAGACTCAACATTAACTTTAGTGACCTCTGATTGGCGTAATCGGGTGTCATTACTGCCGACGTGAATAACAACTTTACTGAATTTACGGTTATCTGTAGCCAGCAGTTTCAGATAAGACTCTATGTCGCCCGCTCTGGCCCCGGGAAAACACCTGACTGTGGTCGCTGGCGTCGCTATTTTCACGTTCCTCAGGATGGAGTCAAGTATTAATCAATTCAATAAAACGATCAACAGTCGTGCTGGGGGCAGGCGAGCGGGAGAAGCCGCAGCGAGTGCACATGTCCACGGCGAGGTCCGGTCGGGGTTCGCTGTAAACCACCTTCACCCCGAGCCCTTCCAAGCCGATCTAGAGTCGGTCGCGGCGCACCACAGGCGTCCAAAAGACTAAAACTAAGACTAAATCTAGAATGGCTTCCAAAAACAACACTGCACAGTTCACCATCCAGAGAAACATCCAGACCAGTGGAGAAAACTGCTGAACAGTCCAGACCAGGAGCTGAATACCAGAAAATGGAAGAGAGGTGATGCTTGTCCATGAAAATAAACCTCTTTACCACGACAGCACAGTTTCTCTTACTGCAAATCTTATTGGTCTTTGTATATTTGACTACTTATTAAACTGTTCAATTTAATCAACATTTAATTAAGATTTTCTGCAAAATGCAATAGCTTACAACATTTATCTTATTTGCTCTGTTTACATAGCAATGCTGACACCTATTGGTGATTTACTGGTACTACTGCCTTAACAATGACACTCGCAATGGATAAGATAAGGATAATTTAATAGCATTTAATAGAGCCTTGTAGTAACGTATAAATACGATAACAAAAATCAAAAAATAGTCTGATAGACTGTTTAATATATGACACATGACTTATTTTGGCATACAAAGAACCAACTCGTAACCAAAGACTACGCTATGTAAAATGTGAATTAACTTTTATTAGTAACTTTGGTAAGTTTCAGATTTCAATTCATAAATAACATCGATGGAGGGGGGCCCAAAAAATACAGTCTGCCTAGTATAGTCCATTTATTTAATCCGGCTCTGGGTGTGGCCCACAGTTCACCTCAACAGTCACATTCACACATTCACACGCTGCAACATGGACTTAAGTGTCTTTGCTTAAGGACACATATAGATGAGCAGAGCCAGGAATTGAACCCACAACCTTCCAGTTGAAAGACAACTCATTCACTCACTCACTCACTCACTCACTCACTCATTCACTCAATGCAAGCAAGAGTGTGTGTGTGTGTGTGTGTGTGTGTGTGTAACATAACTGTATTCATTCTTGGAGTAGATTAATCATTCCCACAGTTCCTACTTCAGCTAAGCCCTTAGCATGTGTGGTGCAGCAATGAAAAGGTTCCATCGTCAAACAGTGTTTCACTGTCCATGAAAAATTCATATCATACAAAAATTAAACACCAGTTTTTGATACAAACCGTGATACTGCCCAGCACTGATGTGCATGTTCTGTCAGTTGCAGAAACTGATAAATTAATTAATTAATGTCAGCTGAGACTGGCACAGCAGCTCCCACGACCCCCCAGCGGAGGATAAATCACTAGATAATGGATGGATTTTCATGTTTTTCAAATTTGTCTTGAGCAGTATATATTTTGTTTATATTCCATGTTTTTAAAGGAACAATATCTGGGATACTACATACATATTCACAAGGAGATGGTTTTACACAGGAAAATAAATGAAGGTTCTGTCTCTAACTAGTGGTAAGTTTTAAAAGGCTGAAAATAACATTGTTTGTTTTGGCCTTGTAATATTTGTCAGTCCTTAGACCCCAAGTGGCTAGTTTTGTGTGTTATAAGTAAACTGACCTCTAAATACAGTATATACATACACATATATATGTATATATATGTATATATACATATGTACATATGTATATATATATATATATATATATATATATATATATATATATATATATACAAACATCTGCTCCAGCTGTTCGTTCAACCCTTGGTACTTTTCAACCTTTTCATGTTCCTTCTTTCTGATGTTGGCGTCTGGTATGGCCACATCTATCACCACCGCCTTCTTCTGCTCTTTGTCTACCACCACTATGTGCAGTTGGTACCTTGGCCCTGTTGTTCTCAGGCACCTTCTGTGGTGGTCTCTGAGTCCAGCATTGGTAGGTCTTCTCAATATCAGCCACTTCTTCAACTTGGCGGGGGTACAAGCCATGTAGAGGCTTGTCCCTCCAGGTTGTCTGCTCCTCTTCCTCTGCACTCTTATGGGGTTTCTATTGCCTGAGACATTCACTCAGCAGTTCATCCTTTGTGGCCATATTTCTGATGTACTCTTGGATTTTTGATGTTTCATTGATGCTCACTAGTCCTCGGCCTCCCTCTTTCCGCTTAGCATACAGTCTCAGGGTGCTGGATTTGGGGTGAAACCCTCCGTGCATGGTGAGGAGCTTTTCTTGTCTTTTCAGGACCTGTCTTACTCTCTGGAGGCATTTGGTTGTGGCTGACTTCCTTGCGGCTTCCTCATGGTTTCCATTAGCCTGTGGGATACCAAGTTACGTGTAGCTGTCTTGGATATCGCCTATGTTGCCCTCTGGTAGATTAACCCCTTCAGTTCTGATCATCTTGCCTCTCTTTGAGACCATCCGGCCACACTTGTGCAATCCGAATGACATCCCTATGATGTTGCTGTAGATCCTGTGGATCAGTGAGACGATTTCTCGCTCATTCCTGGCATACAACTTGATGTCGTCCATGTAGAGCAGATGGCTAATTGTTGCCCCACTTCGGAATTGGTACCCATAACCACTCTTTGTGATGATCTGATAGGTTCCTGTTGATCTTACACAGTTCCAGACATTCCAGTATCCACATGTGGGGAATTGAGTTGTACGCTTTCTTGTAGTCAATCCAGGCGGTGCACAGGTTGGTCTGTCTGCTCTTACAGTCTCAGGCGACTGTTCTATCGACCTGGTGCTTGGCTCCTCTGGTGTTGCTACCAATTCCCTTCTGAGCTCCGCTTATGTATTGACTACGTGCTGACTCATCTTAGCCACAATGATGCTTGACAGGGCCTTCCATGTTGTGGAGAGACAGGTTATTGGCTGGTATTTGGATGGGATGGGTCCCTTCTGAGGATCCTTCAGGATTAGGACCGTCCTGCCCTGGGTCAGCCACTCTGGGTGGGACCCATGAAAGTCATATTTATGGCTTTGTTTGTACAAATTCTGCCAATAAACCCTCCTAAATGTCACACACTGGTCCTTTAAGTCAAATCTAATCTGAAGTCAATTATTCAGCACTTCACCTGTGTTTCTGTTTCATTTTGTGTCAAAGTTGAATATTTTAGTGCAGCCAGCAAGGGGCGCCACAGTAATAGAGTCAAAGAAGCGTTGTCTGCAGATTCTCGATTATTTTTCATATATAATTCACATTTGTAAGTATTGACACTAAGTTAAATGTTGATTTAAATAAATGTTACGTAAATATAACTATATATAACTGCTAAGAGAAGAAAAGTCTGGTGGTCCATCCTGGAGGAAGAAGCAGTCTGAATGAGTTTCTGTCCAACATGAGTCCAAACTGTTGTCTTAATAACACACTCTGGTGGACACAATTATGAACTACACTCTGATTATACATGTTCAGTCATTCCTTTGCCTTTTCTTATGTAATACTTTGTATTATTTTTTTTGTTTTATTTTGAAAGTCCCGGTCAAAGGTTCTAGACTCATGAGACTAGAGACCTGATCCAGGGAACCCTTCAGCCAATATCTATGGTTCTAAGACAGTTGTGTCGCTGAGGAAGCTCCAGCTGGTGGACTTCAATGTTCACTCACAACAACTTCAATATTAGCATTTGTTGGTTCTTTAAGAAAGTTCATATTTTATCACCAACACAGACCAGAACTATCATCACACAGTCATTTACCTCCACCGTTCATTTATTGTATATTTATCTAAACTGTATGAATGTAATATTAAATGTAAAATTACAGTCAGAGTCTAAAAAGAGTGGAGCAACATTTTCTATCAGGAACAACTTGATTGAATCATGTGAATCATTTTGAACTGGATGTTGTTTTTACTGCAGAAACTAATAAATGCTCAGCTTCTCTCCTGAGTCTCCTGGATGATTGTAGCTCAGGTCCAGTTCTCTCAGATGGGAGGGGTTGGAGTTCAGAGCTGAGGTCAGAGAAGAACATCCTTCCTCTGAGACCAGACAACCTCACAGACTGGAGTTAAGAAGATATGATGAACTCAGTGATTCAGAAAAAACATCCAGTTGAAGGACAACTCATTCACTCACTCTCTCACTCTCACACACACTCACTCACTCATTCACTCAATGCAAGCAAGTGTGTGTGTGTGTGTGTAACATAACTGTATTCATTATTGGAGTAGATTAATCATTCCAACAGTTACTACTTCAGCTAAGCCCTTAGCATGTGTGGTGCAGCAATGAAAAGGTTCCCTCGTCAAACAGTGTTTCACTGTCCATGAAAAATTCTTATCATAAAAAAATTAAACACCAGTTTTTGATATAAACCATGATACTGCCCAGCACTGATGTGGATGTTCTGTCAGTTGCAGAAACTGATACATTAATTATCATATATCATATATATATCATATATATTTTGTTTATATTCCATGTTTTTGAAGGGCCAATATCTGGGATACTACATACATATTCACAAGGAGATGGTTTTACACAGGAAAATAAATGAAGGTTCTGTCTCCACCTAGTGGTAAGTTTTAAAAGGCTGACAATAACATTGTTTGTATCGCACTTGTAATATTTGTCAGTCTTAGACTGCAAGTGGCTAGTTTTGTGTGTTATAAGTAAACTGACCTCATATATACAGTATATACATATATATATTTACGCTGTATATATTCATGCTGCGTCACATTTATATGTTTGAAAGTGAAAATGTTAACATTTTGATTTAAAATGTAAAAATAAATAAATATAATGATGAATAAATGACTTGGTTTTACTTTATATTAAATGATTAAATATATTTTACTGTAAATGTCTGGTGATGAAAGGGTTATGTTTACAGCGTGATGGTGACGTCACTGTCAGCTGTGTGTGTGCGTGTGTGTGTGTGGATGATTCAGCAGTCAGCGCCTCTTCTGCGCATGCGCAGCAGCAGCAGCAGCAGCAGCAGCTTTTATTTTGACATTTCTCACGAGGACAGTTTTTGTAGGTGAACCCGTGCAGGTGACAGACGTTCGGAAGGGAAACCCCGTACCCGAGGCCGGAGAGCGGGAGCAGGAGCACCACAGACCCTCCGCCGTCGCCGCAGTGTCCCCGTTCACGGTGTCTCCGTGGACAGTGTCTCCTCTGGCCTGATTCACCGGGACTGTTCGTGTCTCTTCGCCGCTGCCACGCACTCTCGGTCGGATTGAACCCGCCGAGGTCCCGCTGCCTTCAGTCCGCCGCATTTCCGCATTTTGGCGTCTGAGGCTCCGGTGAAACCGGGAGGTGAGCGTGAGTAAAACCAACACACACACACACACACACACACACACACACACACACAGGACGATACCATGATGATTCTATGAAAATAATGTACATTTTTGTAATAAACGTGAATATTTTGATACATTTAAACGTATTCGGACGCAGCCCTGTGTCGTCATCCTGAACTTTAAATTAAAACTATAAATTTTACCTGAGAAAAGAACAATGTTATTATTATAATAATAATAATAACAATAATATTAATAATACTCGTTATTAAAGACACAGCTCCCTCTTGTGGCACGTGAAGATAAATCACTAGGACAGTTTGTTGGTGGGACAGACGTAAATATGAAGACTTTTCTGTCTGTAATTTTTGTCCCACGACTGTTAAAAGATTTTTACATTCAGGTTTTATGTCCATGACATGTCCCCGTCGTCCAAATGTCCTCGTCCACAGCCGTTAGGTTCAGATTACAGGGATTAAGAATGTCTTCAGTTTATAGTGTTTTAATGTGGTTTGTTGTCATTTAGTCGAGAGATGGTGTCTCTGTGGACATCCCTCTGTCCACTTGTGTCTCGGTGGACATTCCTCATGAGAACCACCACATTCCTCTGCGTCCTCTTTTCATTCTTCAGATTCTTTAGCTTCATGTCTTCTCTCTGTCAAAATCCTGTTTCTGGTTCTCTTTGGAGGTTCTGGATTGTTTTTATAATTCACCACTCTAGGTTGTGTCCTCTGGTTGTTTTGGACTCTGGGTTGTGTCCTCTGGTTGTTTTGTACTCTAGGTTGTGTCCTCTGTTTTTTTTGGACTCTGGGTTGTGTCCTCTGGTTGTTTTGGACTCTGGGTTGTGTCCTCTGGTTGTTTTGTACTCTAGGTTGTGTCCTCTGTTTTTTTTTGACTCTGGGTTGTGTCCTCTGGTTGTTTTGGACTCTGGGTTGTGTCCTCTGGTTGTTTTGGACTCTGGGTTGTGTCCTCTGGTTGTTTTGTACTCTAGGTTGTGTCCTCTGGTTTTTTTGGACTCTGGGTTGTGTCCTCTGGTTGTTTTGGACTCTGGGTTGTGTCCTCTGGTTGTTTTGGACTCTTGGTTGTGTCCTCTGGTTGTTTTGGACTCTGGGTTGTGTCCTCTGGTTGTTGTGTCCTCTGGTTGTTTTGGATTCTGGGTTGTGTCCTCTGGTTGTTTTGGATTCTGGGTTGTGTCCTCTGGTTGTTTTGCACTCTAGGTTGTGTCCTCTGGTTGTTTTGGACCCTGGGTTGTGTCCTCTGGTTGTTTTGGACTCTGGGTTGTGTCCTCTAAGTTGTGTCCTCTGGTTGTTTTGGACTCTGGGTTGTGTCCTCTAGGTTGTGTCCTCTGGTTGTTTTGGACTCTGGGTTGTGTCCTTTGGTTGATTTGGACTCTGGGTTGTGTCCTCTGGTTGTTTTGGACTCTGGGTTGCGTCCTCTGGTTGTTTTGGACTCTGGGTTGCGTCCTCTGGTTGTTTTGGACTCTGGGTTGCATCCTCTAGGTTGTGTCCCCTGGTTGTTTTGGACTCTGGGTTGTGTCCTCTGGTTGTGACGTCCTGGGGACAGGTGTGGTGACGGTGCAGAGAAAGGCACGTCTTATTTTCCAGAGCAACTGCATCTCATCTTGTGAATAATTAATCCAACAAGTGTCAAACTACAACAGAGTCAGAGCAGGATTATGTTTCTGGGTAATCCCACATTTCTACACTCTGTTCTCCAAATGTCCGTCACAATGCTTCTTCTTCCTCCTCTTCTTCCTCCTCTTCCTCTTCTTCCTCTTCTTCCTCCTGCAGTGAGTGGGATTAAACACAGTAATAAACCTGTGAACCTGGATTAACTCTCTGTGCCAGTGAAAGTCAGTGTCATGTTCTGAAGATGTTTTTGAGCTATAAGTGATGATGATGATGATGATGATGCAGCAGCTGTTGTCCTCAGGTTCATTAGTAAAAAGATCTCAAACAACCTCAGGATAAAGCAGAGTCATCACTGAGCCTCATGATGCTGATTCTGTCTCTGTTACTCTGTCCTCTCTGTTTGTGTGTGTCTAATGAATCGTCACATGGTGCTGAGGTTTGTCCGCCTCAGGCCACCGTAGCTCAGATCACAAGCTTTTCTAAATGGAACATGTCATTTCTGAATGACACAACATGAAAACATTATAAAAATGTTTTTATTTATTTCTGCTTGTCGCTGACTTTTTTCACTGAAGTTTTAAAAAAGAAGTTTTTAATATAATCAGCATCAGCACATCAGCTCCGCCCCTTACTCCTCCTCCAGGACAAAGACACTTCGGCGTGGACAGTTTAAAGGTCACATGATGTGAAACAACTCAAAGTTCAGAAGGTCTGACCACGTTTCTTCACTGAGACAAATGGGTTACATGAGGACAGACGTGTCTACAGAAGAGTACAGACGTGTCCACAGCAGAGGACAGACATGTTCAAATGTCCTCCGCACACTGATTTACTCACTAACTTATTTAATAATTCATAATGTTTTTATGATTCACAGGTAAAAGAACCCCTGACGCTGAATAAATCACGCCCTCTGTTTATCTTTATGACTGATGATGATGAAGCTCATCTGTCAATCATTCTCTACATTAATATCAAAAATCCTTTTTTTATGATCAAATAAAGTGCAGATAATTCACAGACACACACAGACACACACAGACACACACAACAAATCCTCTGTGGATAATTATAATTTTATTATACTTGATATCATTTACAGTTGTGACAGAAACTAAAGTGTGTGTGTGTGTGTTTGTTTTGACACTTTAACCACACACAAACCACACCCCTAATAAAAACAATCAGCAGAAAATGACTGATGGTGATCACACCTTTGTTTAACAGACACACACACTAATGACACACACCCACAATTTTTTTCTTGTCTCCACCCCCTGCAGCTCCTCCAGCTCAGTGTCTCCATGGTGAAGTGGGTGTGGTCTTATGTCAGTCCCTCCCCCCTGTCTCGTGGACTCCTCCTCCGTGCCCACCATGGTTTCTAGGCTGCCAAAGTTTGGCTCGCGGTCCAAATCCACGTCGGTGTCCAACAGCGTTCAGACGGAGACCTCCAGCACTGGCACCTTCACTGGCGCCGCCGGGACCCGCCTCACCAACGGGTTCTACCACCACCCAGGCCCGGCAGGGGGAACTGGCCCCGCCTCCTCTCTGAAGCAGAATGGATTCCTAAGAGCACCGACTTCGTTCTCCATGAAATGGAGGAAGGACGACGGGACGCCACCACAGGAGGGAGGGACTAATGCAGAGGTGGAGTGGAGACGAGGGAAAAGAGGGAGTGGCTTCCAGAATCGCTCCGGGAACAACGTCCATTACGATTCTTCCCAACGGCAACAAGAATCTAAAAAAACAACCACGGCCTCTGAAGGAAAGGGGCGTGGCTTTGTCCAGACGACCACGCCCTCATCCTGGCCGTCAGCGCAGTCCAGCAGCAGAACACTTCCTGTTTCTAAACCTGGATCTGAAGTTCCCAAACCAAGCCAGACCGCGTCCAGGCTGAACAGTGGTTTTCCTGGATCCAGACCTCGCAGTGGAACCACGGGTTCCCTGAGACAACCTCAGACCGTTCCTCGTACTGTTGGTTATAGACCAGGTCCTGGTCCATGTTCTCGATCTGGTTCCTCGTTTCAGAAGAAAGTACCAGCCAGCCGCTCACACTCCAGTGACGGTCTCGGGTCCACTCAGACCGTCCCGCTCTCTCAGAGCAACCGCTTTAGATCACAAAGCCTCACCCAGGTCCGGCAGCAGGCTCCGCCCATCCCCACACCCTCCTCCCTCCTTCCCTCCCCAACCATCCCTCGCTCCTCCTTCACCAGCAGAGCTGCAGAACGAGCCACTGCTCAGGCTCCGCCCACAGGTGGCAGAAAATCACCTGTTACCAGGCAGAGTCCAGAGGGGGGAGTTGGAGTGGGAGGAGTCCCACCACCCTCTGTCTTCAAGAAACCCCTCCTACCCAACCTGGGCCCCGCCTCTAGGCCCAGCGGCATTAGCTATAAACTGACACGCCCATCTCTCTTCAAGAAGGCCCGCCCCCTGCGGGTGACTCCACCCACTGGAACAGAAGTGAAAGTGAAATCAGTCGAATTTAAATCAACGGCCGAAAACTCTTCAGGTACTGATGTCATTCTACCCGTTAATCTCATCTAATTTCACCTAATACCTGTCATTTCTTCACCAAATCTCATCTAATCTCTTACATTTCTTCACCTAATCTCCTCCATTTCTTCACCTAATGTCATCTAATCTCTTTCATTTCTTCATATAATCTCAACTAATCTCTGTCATTTCTTCACCTAATGTCATCTAATCTCTGTCATTTCTTCACCTAATGTCATCTAATCTCTTTAATTTTTTCACCTAATCTCATCTAATCTCTGTCATTTCTTCACCTAATCTCTGTCATTTCTTCACCTAATCTCATCTAATCTCTGTCATTTCTTCACCTAATCTCTGTCATTTCTTCACCTAATCTCATCTAATCTCTGTCATTTCTTCATCTGTCATCTTCTGTCTCATATTTCACACGTCTCATCTCGTCTGTTTCTGAATATTTCTATGTTTTATCTCGTCTCTCAGAAAATCCTCCAGAGACGTTGGAGGGACTGTCCACAGTGTCTCAGGCAGAGGTGTCCATGGTGGGGGAGACACTGGAGGACATGTCCATGTCTTCAACCTCGTCTCTGGACAGAAATGACATCAGTCAGGAGGAGTACATGGACGATTTCGATAATCTCGGTAAACAACAAGGTTTTTGATGAGTATTGTGTGTTCAGTGTGTTTTTTATAACAGTGACGTTTGTTTGTAGGAAACGGTGGAGTCGGCATTTTACTTCTCTCCAAAAATGATGAGGACGACTCGGGGCTCGACCAATCGTGTGCCAGATTTGACGATGGCGGAATGAACGTTAATGGCGTTGCCGTGGCGACAGCTCTGTGTTTCCTGGAGGACGGCATAGACTGGGCTAGCATGAAGCTAAGTGGTGAGGTTTTTTTTATAATCAACGCAGAGATCGGGAAGAATAAAAAAGATAATCTGGTTAATGTTTGTGTTTGTGCAGGCGATGGAGCGCAGCGTCACGTGACTCCGCTGTCACGCCACAGACGCTCGAGTCACCACGACGACCACGAGCAGGTAAAATGGCTGCCCGTTGCTTAGTGTTGTGTAGATGAGAGTGTTAGTAAAGCAGCGGTGTGGTCGTCGCAGGGCGGCTCGTCTCTCGACCTGTCCCCCTCTGACAGCTGTGCGTCAGACGGGACCTACATGTGGGACGAGGAGGGTCTGGAGCCACTGGGGGGCGCCATCACCTCCACCTCCATCAACACGAAGAGCAGCAACAACACGCTCCAACACAGCAGAGGGAGCTTTGACTCTGACGTCCACAGCATCGTGAGTGTGTGTCTGTCTGTGTGAGTGTGTGTGTGTGTGTGTGTGTCGGTCTGTCTGTGTGTGTGTGTGTGTGTGTCGGTCTGTCTGTGTGTGTGTCTGTCTGTCTGTCTGTCTGTGTGTGTGTGTGTGTGTGTGTGTTTGTGTGTGTGTGTGTCTGTGCGTGCGAGCGCGTGGAGTAAAGGAAGGAGAGATGAGAACACTTGTAGATGGATTAATTTTATTTAAAGAAACACAAAGTAGGTTGTTTGAGAGGATGATGATGAAGAAGAAGGTCAGGAAATGACAAAAGCAATAAGGAGGGAAAGATGGGGGAGAGTGGGAGGGAGGGAGGGAGGGAAAAGCAGGAGGAAAGAAACAAGAACAAGGGAGGAGGAGAAGAGGAGGAACAGAGAGGTGTGTGTGTGACTAATCCTCCACAGACAAACAGAAGCTTCAAAATTAAAGGTCTAATACGTAACATTTCACATGAATCCAAACTCACTGCTGTTTACTGTCGTGACGTCATCACACTGCGTCATGACGTCATCACACCACATCATGACGTCATCACACCACATCATGACATCATCACACCACATCATGATGGCATCACGCTGCGTCGTGATGACGTCACGCCACGTCATGATGTCATCATGCCGCGTCGTGACGTCATCACTGTCTCTGTCAGGACGTCCTGAACGATCTGGACAATCTGGACTCATGTGACCTGGAGGACGATGATCTCATGTTGGACGCAGACTTGGCAGAAGATTTGTCTCTGCACAGCGGTGAGTACGCGTGTGTCTGTGTGTGTGTGTGTGTAAAGTAAAGATGAAGGTAAATCTGTCTTTACGTTTAAATTAATCTGCAGACGGAGACGGTTTGTCCCACATGGCCGAGTGGAGGAGGAGACAGCTCTGCTGGGGGACGCAGGACGTCCACAACGACAACGACAGGTGAGGGACGGGGCTCTCTCGGGGAAAAAGGTCACATGGTCACAGAGAAAGTGACGACTGTCTCCTCGTCTCCTCAGCGACTTCGCGTGCTACGAGCTAACGGAGGATCCTGGCAACAAGAGGACGGACGTGAACGGGGACGGAGACGTCGTACTGGACCTCTGTCCTTCAAGGTGATTCAGGACACGGTCAGAGGAACGTTTCTGCGACTGTACGCGCCCGTCTGCGGCGCCACACGCGTCTCATTCTGTCCATTTGATAAACACATAAAAACAGTGCAGGTCGCCACCAGGGGGCAGCATTGTGTGTGGTGTCATCATTAAATCGCACTAGTACGTGTAAAAGTACCAACTTTAGCTCGTCTCTCTGTGTTGCGATCTTTCCCCCGTCAGGACGGCCCTCCTCTCTGTGGCGACGCCCCCTGCTGGTGTGGGCGTGGACGTGGAGGACCTGGCTGAAGAATGCTCGGCGGTGCGATCGCAGCTCAAGAATCTGCAGATGTTACTGCTGCAGGTGAGTTACCGTGGCAACGACGTGTTTGTGGTTTTGAATCCGTTTGTGAAGCCTTTGTTTTTCATGTTTTCTCTCACTGTGGCTGAAGAGTTTATTAGTGACACACTCATGCTTTCATTTTGTCCTTAAAGGACGAGGACGGGGACACTGTGAGTCCTGATGTTAACGACTCGTCACAGAGCTCTGACTCTCAGGTGAACACAGTTTTACACCAACGCTGCAAATAATGAGTCTTCTTTACATTCTTTTCCTCATCAATCCATCACTTACTGTGTGTGTGTGTGTGTGTGTGTGTGTGTGATGGTGCAGGTGCAGCTCCTCCTGCAGGAGGTGCAGCAGCTCAGGGAGGAGCTGAGGAGTCGAGACCGAACCATCGCACACCTGCTGCAGATGGTTGGTTTATCTCATGCTAATGCTAACACATGCTAACAGCACCTCTCCTCTGGCGCCCCCCTCAGGACAAACATGAGATTGTCACCATAGCAGGAGACTTTGTATATCATCTGATATTATGGTGTGTGTGTGTGTGTGTGCGCGCAGTCTGTTCCCACGGTGACGGCCAGGTGTCGTTGCCAGGAGACGATGGGGAGGACGGATCAACACACACAGACGAGTGTGATAGAGAGAGAGGGTGTGGCTTCACAGACGCCCAGGAGAGAAGAGGTGGTGAGAGAGTACACACACACATGCACACACACACACACAGACAGACAGACACACGCACACACACACAGACAGACACACACAGACGTGCACGCACACAGATAGACGCACAGACAGACAGACACGCACGCACACACAGACAGACAGACCGACAGACACACATACACACACAGACAGACACACGCTTACACACAGACAGACACGCACACACACGTTGTTGTTGATCTCAAATTAAAAACTCTTATTTTGAAAGAGTCACTGTATGTGTGTGTGTGTGTGTGTGTGCGTGAACAGATGAAATTCGTTTAATCCAGATTATGAGATTAACTGAGCTCAAACATTCATGTTATTGTATCATTGTATCAAACACACACACACACACATTATATTAATGTATTACAATCACAACAAAACGTCCTCGTCCTTTTGTCCTGCGTCTCTGTCTGTCTCTCCTTAGACTCCTCCTCTTCCTCCTCCTCTTCCTCTCCTCTCTCCGTCCTGGCAGTATCAGCGCTCCTCACCTTACAGGTGGAGGCCGAAGCCTGCTGTCCCCGCCCACCTCGCTAGAAAAAGTGAGTCACATGACTGACACAGACCCCTCCCCCCTCCTCTGCCCCTCCCTTCTTCTCTTTTTTAAACTTTTCAAATTAGCTGTAAGATTTACTTCTTTTCTTTCCTGTGAGTGATTACTGCTGTCCCTCTGTCTCTGTCTCTCTCTGACTCTGTCTCATGTGTCTCTCTCTGACTCTGTCTCATGTGTCTCTCTCTAACTCTGTCTCTGACTCTGTCTCATGTGTCTCTCTGACTCTGTCTCTTGTGTCTGACTCTGTCTCATGTGTCTCTGTCTCTTGTGTCTCTCCCTGACTCTGTCTCATGTGTCTCTCTTTCTCTCTCTGTCTCTTGTCTCTGACTCTGTCTCATGTGTCTCTGTCTCTTGTGTCTCATGTGTCTGTCTCTCTGTCTCTTGTGTCTGACTCTGTCTCATGTGTCTCTCTCTGACTCTCTCTTGTGTCTCTCTCTGACTCTGTCTCTGACTCTGTCTCTTGTGTCTCATGTGTCTCTCTCTGACTCTGTCTCTTGTGTCTCTCTCTGACTCTGTCTTATGTGTCTTCCTCTGACTATGTCTCTTGTGTCTTTCTCTGACTCTGATTTATGTGTCTTCCTCTGACTCTGTCTCTTGTGTCTCTCTCTGACTCTGTCTTATGTGTCTTCCTCTGACTCTGTCTCTTGTGTCTCTCTCTGACTCTGTCTCTTGTGTCTCTCTCTAACTCTGTCTCTGACTCTGTCTCTTGTGTCTCATGTGTCTCTCTCTGACTCTGTCTCATGTGTCTCTCTCTGACTCTGTCTTATGTGTCTTGCTCTGACTATGTCTCTTGTCTTTCTCTGACTCTGACTTATGTGTCTCTCTCTGACTCTGTCTCTTGTGTCAATCTCTGACTCTGTCTTATGTGTCTTCCTCTGACTCTGTCTCTTGTGTCTCTCTCTGACTCTGTCTCTTGTGTCTCTCTCTAACTCTGTCTCTGACTCTGTCTCTTGTGTCTCATGTGTCTCTCTCTGACTCTGTCTCATGTGTCTCTCTCTGACTCTGTCTTATGTGTCTTGCTCTGACTATGTCTCTTGTCTTTCTCTGACTCTGACTTATGTGTCTCTCTCTGACTCTGTCTCTTGTGTCAATCTCTGACTCTGTCTCTTGTGTCTCTCTCTGACTTTGTCTTATGTGTCTTCCTTTGACTATGTCTCTCTCTGACTCTGTCTTATGTGTCTTGCTCTGACTATGTCTCTTGTGTCTTTCTCTGACTCTGTCTTATGTGTCTTCCTCTGACTCTGTCTCTTGTGTCTCTCTCTGACTCTGTCTCTTGTGTCTCTGCTGTGGACAAAGGGGTGGAGCAGCTGGTCTTGTACTTCAGAGACACGTCCTGGTATTGTAGAACTTTATTAATCTTCATTATCGTCACATTCACTTCCTCACACTCACACACACACATACATGTGACTCGAAGAGTAGGCGTGGCTAACACCTGCAGCTGGAGGCGTGTCTCTTTGTAGTGTGTGTGTGTGTGTGTGTGTGTGTGTGTGTGTGTGTGTAGTACCCACGTCCACCACCAGGTGTCAGTGTTTAACCAGTGAATGTGCAGAATTGTATTCACACGTTCACTAAATGAATCTGAATTAGTTTCCCTGTGATAAAGATTAAAAGATTTGTTTTTAATAAATAGGAATATTATTTTTGTAAATTCGTTTTCTGTAAACTTTATATATGAGTCATAGTTTATGAAGCCTCATCCTCTCACACAGATTTAAACATGAATACAGCTGCAGGTTAATAAATAATAACGCGTCACGCGGACTCAGCAGCTTTTAAATAACTTTATTCATGTTGTTCATTTATTTATCATCACTGTGTGTGTGTTTGTGAAAACATGACCTCATTCATTCATGACTGAGTGAATGAATCATTTTCTTCTTGTCTGTCAGTCACAGATATTTGACTCCTCCCATCAGAACGACCAGGAACCATTGATGAACCAAGTGTCCACGCCCCCACCGCCAGCCCAAGCACCGCCCCCATTTTATCCTCACTCTGATGCGACCACTGACTCCACCCCCGAAGACAGAGAGGACGATGGGAATAGAGCAGTGAAGGAGACGGGAGGAGGGGGAGGAGCCTGCAGCAGATCACTCAGGCTCCCCCAACCTTCTAAACTCCGCCTCCTCCCACCTCACACCTCCACCACTGCCCCGCCTCTAAAGACCAACACATACAGGCAACCAGAGAGCGGCGTGACATCAGGAGGTCACCTGAGGATGTCCCTGCCTCGTCTCTGCCCCGCCTCCCGACGCCAGAGACAAACTGACGGAGACGACGTTTAAACTTTTAACCTCTGCTCCGCCTCCTGACCCCAACTGCTCCGCCTCCTGACCCCAACCGCCATTGTAATGCACTGCTGCAACTGTCACTCAACCGCTGCTCCATCCATTGCTCCACCCTCCTCTCAAACTGCTACTGAAGCCGTCATCGGATTAAAGGATTAGATTAGGCTTAATCTGAAAGTTGAGGTGACTGCAGAAATCTTTATTAATTATTTAACATATTTATTATCGATTGAATTTAAAATAATATTTAAAGTTTATTTATGTTAAAGCTGCTGTACGCGAGTTTTCTTCAGTATTTGTTTTTTTCATTGTTGCTAATTTAATCTGAAACCTTGTTTTATCGTCTTTATTTTTTAAATAAATTAAACATTGGCTAACTTTAGATAATCTGTCTAAAGTGCAAAAAAACTCCGCCTTCATGTCACATTTCAGTTTTTAAAACTTTTATTAGTTATTAAAGTTATTTGGATCGATCACAAACTGATGTTTGACCTCCGGAGAGGAGTCATGTGACCTCAGGCTCCTCCCACCATGGATTCTTGTTTGTTTTAGACAGAAGGGGGCGGATCCCGCTGCAGCGGGAATCCGTGCCATGTTTTCACTCTGACCTGCTCTGACGATCTCTGCGCTACAAGCCCCTCCTTCCCTCGGGTTGGCCCCTCCTCCAGACTGAAGGAGGCGGTCTTTCATCACAAGAATAAACTCCTGACCTTTTTTTTTACTTTCTGATCCTTGACTTTTTTAAATCACATGACCACAACAAATCAAAAATGTTAAAGAAAATCTTTTACGCACGTTTAGACTCAGAAGTTAG
>NC_081154.1:19929950-19954950 GCF_958295425.1 Solea solea
TTTGTGTTTGTGTTTGTGTTTGTGTTTGTCTCTGTCTTTGTGTCTGTGTCTGTCTCTGTGTTTGTCTCTGACTATGTGTCTGTCTCTGTGTTTGTGTCTGTGTCTGTGTCTGTGTCTGTCTCTGTTTCTGTGTCTGTGTCTGTGTCTGTGTCTGTGTTTGTGTTTGTGTTTGTGTTTGTGTTTGTGTCTGTCTCTGTGTCTGTCTCTGTGTTTGTGTTTGTGTTTGTGTTTGTGTCTGTCTCTGTGTCTGTGTCTGTGTCTGTGTCTGTCTCTGTCTCTGTGTATTTCTCTGTGTCTGTCTCTGTGTTTGTGTCTGTCTCTGTGTGTGTCTCTGTCTATGTGTCTGTCTCTGTGTTTGTCTCTGTGTCTGTCTCTGCCTCTATGTCTGTGCCTGTGTATGTGTATGTGTATGTGTATGTGTCTGTCTCTGTCTTTGTGTTTGTGTTTGTGTTTGTGTCTGTCTCTGTGTCTGTCTCTGTGTTTCTCTCTGTCTATGTGTCTGTCTCTGTGTTTGTGTTTGTGTTTGTGTTTGTGTCTGTCTCTGTCTCTGTCTCTGTGTCTGTCTCTGTGTCCGTCTCTGTGTTTGTGTTTGTGTCTGTCTCTGTGTCTGTGTCTGTGTCTGTCTCTGTGTATTTCTCTGTGTCTGTCTCTGTGTTTGTGTTTGTGTTTGTGTTTGTCTCTGTCTCTGTCTCTGTGTGTGTCTCTGTCTATGTGTCTGTCTCTGTGTTTGTCTCTGTGTCTGTCTCTGCCTCTATGTCTGTGCCTGTGTATGTGTATGTGTATGTGTATGTGTATGTGTATGTGTATGTGTATGTGTATGTGTATGTGTATGTGTATGTGTCTGTCTCTGTCTTTGTGTTTGTGTTTGTGTTTGTGTCTGTCTCTTTGTTTGTCTCTGTGTCTGTGTCTGTCTCTGTGTTTGTCTCTGTGTTTGTGTCTGTGTTTGTGTCTGTGTCTGTGTCTGTGTCTGTGTATGTGTCTGTGTCTGTGTCTGTGTCTGTGTTTGTGTCTGTCTATGTCTCTGTGTTTGTCTATGTGTCTGTCTCTGTGTTTGTGTTTGTGTTTGTGTTTGTGTCTGTCTCTGTCTCTGTGTCTGTGTCTGTCTCTGTGTCTGTCTCTGTGTTTGTCTCTGTCTATGTGTCTGTGTTTGTCTCTGTGTCTGTGTCTGTGTCTGTCTCTGTCTGTATATGTGTCAGTGTCTGTATCTGTCTCTGTGTATTTCTCTGTGTCTGTGCCTGTGCCTGTGTCTGTGTCTGTGTCTGTGTCTGTCTTTGTGTTTGTGTATGTGTCTGTGTTTGTGTTTGTGTTTGTGTTTGTGTTTGTGTCTGTCTCTGTGTCTGTGTCTGTCTCTGTGTCTGTCTCTGTGTTTGTCTCTGTCTATGTGTCTGTGTTTGTCTCTGTGTCTGTGTCTGTGTCTGTGTCTGTCTGTATATGTGTCTGTGTCTGTATCTGTCTCTGTGTATTTCTCTGTGTCTGTGCCTGTGCCTGTGCCTGTGTCTGTCTTTGTGTTTGTGTATGTGTCTGTCTTTGTGTTTGTGTTTGTGTCTGTCGCTGTGTCTGTCTCTGTGTCTGTCTCTGTGTTTGTCTCTGTCTATGTGTCTGTCTCTGTGTTTGTCTCTGTGTCTGTCTATGTCTCTGTCTCTGTGTCTGTGTCTGTGTCTGTCTCTGTCTCTGTGTTTGTGTCTGTCTCTGTGTGTGTCTCTGTGTCTGTCTGTCTCTGTCTCTGTCTTTGTGTTTGTGTTTGTGTCTGTGTCTGTGTCTGTGTCTGTGTCTGTCTCTGTGTTTGTGTTTGTGTTTGTGTTTGTGTTTGTGTCTGTCTCTTTGTTTGTCTCTGTGTCTGTGTCTGTCTCTGTCTGTATATGTGTCTGTGTCTGTATCTGTCTCTGTGTATTTCTCTGTGTCTGTCTCTGTCTCTGTGTATTTCTCTGTGTCTGTGCCTGTGCCTGTGTCTGTGTCTGTCTTTGTGTTTGTGTATGTGTCTGTCTTTGTGTTTGTGTTTGTGTCTGTCTCTGTGTCTGTCTATGTGTTTGTCTCTGTCTATGTGTCTGTCTCTGTCTCTGTCTCTGTGTCTGTGTCTGTGTCTGTCTCTGTCTCTGTCTCTGTCTCCGTCTCTGTCTCTGTGTTTGTGTTTGTGTTTGTGTTTGTGTTTGTGTTTGTGTCTGTCTCTGTGTGTGTCTCTGTCTGTCTCTGTCTCTGTCTTTGTGTTTGTGTCTGTCTCTGTGTCTGTGTGTGTCGCTGTGTCTGTCTCTGTGTCTGTGTCTGTGTCTGTGTCTGTCTCTGTGTCTGTGTCTGTGTCTGTGTATGTGCCTGTGTTTGTGTCTGTCTCTGTGTTTATCTCTTAGTCTGTGTCTGTCTTTGTGTTTGTGTTTGTGTTTGTGTTTGTGTTTGTGTTTGTGTTTGTGTGTGTGTCTGTCTCTGTCTCTGTCTCTGTCTCTGTCTATGTGTCTGTGTCTGTCTTTGTGTTTGTGTCTGTCTCTGTGTCTGTGTCTGTGTCTGTGTCTGTGTTTGTGTTTGTGTTTGTGTTTGTGTCTGTCTCTGTCTCTGTGTCTGTCTCTGTGTTTGTCTCTGTCTCTGTGTGTGTCTCTGCCTGTGCCTGTGCCTGTGTCTGTCTTTGTGTTTGTGTATGTGTCTGTCTTTGTGTTTGTGTTTGTGTCTGTCGCTGTGTCTGTCTCTGTGTCTGTCTCTGTGTTTGTCTCTGTCTATGTGTCTGTCTCTGTGTTTGTCTCTGTGTCTGTCTATGTCTCTGTCTCTGTGTCTGTGTCTGTGTCTGTCTCTGTCTCTGTGTTTGTGTCTGTCTCTGTGTGTGTCTCTGTGTCTGTCTGTCTCTGTCTCTGTCTCTGTCTTTGTGTTTGTGTTTGTGTCTGTGTCTGTGTCTGTGTCTGTCTCTGTGTTTGTGTTTGTGTTTGTGTTTGTGTTTGTGTCTGTCTCTTTGTTTGTCTCTGTGTCTGTGTCTGTGTTTGTGTTTGTGTTTGTGTTTGTGTTTGTGTTTGTGTCTGTGTTTGTGTCTGTGTCTGTCTCTGTGTTTGTCTATGTGTCTGTCTCTGTGTTTGTCTCTGTGTCTGTGTCTGTCTCTGTCTGTATATGTGTCTGTGTCTGTATCTGTCTCTGTGTATTTCTCTGTGTCTGTCTCTGTCTCTGTGTATTTCTCTGTGTCTGTGCCTGTGCCTGTGTCTGTGTCTGTCTTTGTGTTTGTGTATGTGTCTGTGTCTGTCTTTGTGTTTGTGTTTGTGTCTGTCTCTGTGTCTGTCTCTGTGTCTGTCTATGTGTTTGTCTCTGTCTATGTGTCTGTCTCTGTCTCTGTCTCTGTGTCTGTGTCTGTCTCTGTCTCTGTCTCTGTCTCTGTGTTTGTGTTTGTGTTTGTGTTTGTGTTTGTGTTTGTGTCTGTCTCTGTGTGTGTCTCTGTCTGTCTCTGTCTCTGTCTCTGTCTTTGTGTTTGTGTCTGTCTCTGTGTCTGTGTGTGTCGCTGTGTCTGTCTCTGTGTCTGTGTCTGTGTCTGTGTCTGTCTCTGTGTCTGTGTCTGTGTCTGTGTATGTGCCTGTGTTTGTGTCTGTCTCTGTGTTTATCTCTTAGTCTGTGTCTGTCTTTGTGTTTGTGTTTGTGTTTGTGTTTGTGTTTGTGTGTGTGTCTGTCTCTGTCTCTGTCTCTGTCTATGTGTCTGTGTCTGTCTTTGTGTTTGTGTCTGTCTCTGTGTCTGTGTCTGTGTCTGTGTCTGTGTTTGTGTTTGTGTTCGTGTTTGTGTCTGTCTCTGTCTCTGTGTCTGTCTCTGTGTTTGTCTCTGTCTCTGTGTCTGTCTCTGTGTTTGTCTCTGTATATGTGTCTGTCTATGTGTTTGTCTCTGTGTCTGTCTCTGTCTGTCTCTGTGTCTGTCTCTGTTTATTTCTCTGTGTCTGTGTCTGTGTTTGTGTCTGTCTCTGTGTTTGTCTCTGTGTTTGTGTTTGTGTTTGTGTCTGTGTCTGTGTCTGTCTCTGTCTATGTGTCTGTCTCCGTGTTTGTCTCTGTGTCTGTCTCTGTGTCTGTGTCTGTCTTTGTGCTTGTCTCTGTGTCTGTCTTTGTGTCTGTGTCTGTCTTTGTGTTTGTGTTTGTGTTTGTGTTTGTGTCTGTGTCTGTCTCTGTCTATGTGTCTGTCTCTGTGTTTGTCTCTGTGTCTGTCTCTGTGTCTGTCTTTGTGTTTGTGTTTGTCTCTGTGTCTGTGTTTGTGTTTGTGTTTGTGTTTGTGTTTGTGTCTGTGTCTGTCTCTGTGTCTGTCTCTGTGTCTGTGTTTGTGTTTGTGTTTGTGTTTGTGTTTGTCTCTGTCTCTGTCTATGTGTCTGTCTCTGTGTTTGTCTCTGTGTCTGTCTCTGTGTCTGTGTCTGTCTTTGTGTTTGTGTTTGTGTCTGTCTCTGTGTCTGTGTCTGTGTCTGTGTCTGTCTCTGTCTCTGTGTATTTCTCTGTGTCTGTCTCTGTGTTTGTGTCTGTCTCTGTGTGTGTCTCTGTCTATGTGTCTGTCTCTGTGTTTGTCTCTGTGTCTGTCTCTGCCTCTATGTCTGTGCCTGTGTATGTGTATGTGTATGTGTATGTGTCTGTGTCTGTCTCTGTCTTTGTGTTTGTGTTTGTGTTTGTGTTTGTGTCTGTCTCTGTGTCTGTCTCTGTGTTTCTCTCTGTCTATGTGTCTGTCTCTGTGTTTGTGTTTGTGTTTGTGTTTGTGTCTGTCTCTGTCTCTGTCTCTGTGTCTGTCTCTGTGTCCGTCTCTGTGTTTGTGTTTGTGTCTGTCTCTGTGTCTGTGTCTGTGTCTGTCTCTGTGTATTTCTCTGTGTCTGTCTCTGTGTTTGTGTTTGTGTTTGTGTTTGTCTCTGTCTCTGTCTCTGTGTGTGTCTCTGTCTATGTGTCTGTCTCTGTGTTTGTCTCTGTGTCTGTCTCTGCCTCTATGTCTGTGCCTGTGTATGTGTATGTGTATGTGTATGTGTATGTGTATGTGTATGTGTATGTGTATGTGTATGTGTATGTGTCTGTCTCTGTCTTTGTGTTTGTGTTTGTGTCTGTCTCTTTGTTTGTCTCTGTGTCTGTGTCTGTCTCTGTGTTTGTCTCTGTGTTTGTGTCTGTGTTTGTGTCTGTGTCTGTGTCTGTGTCTGTGTATGTGTCTGTGTCTGTGTCTGTGTCTGTGTTTGTGTCTGTCTATGTCTCTGTGTTTGTCTATGTGTCTGTCTCTGTGTTTGTGTTTGTGTTTGTGTTTGTGTCTGTCTCTGTCTCTGTGTCTGTGTCTGTCTCTGTGTCTGTCTCTGTGTCTGTCTCTGTGTTTGTCTCTGTCTATGTGTCTGTGTTTGTCTCTGTGTCTGTGTCTGTGTCTGTCTCTGTCTGTATATGTGTCAGTGTCTGTATCTGTCTCTGTGTATTTCTCTGTGTCTGTGCCTGTGCCTGTGTCTGTGTCTGTGTCTGTGTCTGTCTTTGTGTTTGTGTATGTGTCTGTGTTTGTGTTTGTGTTTGTGTTTGTGTTTGTGTTTGTGTTTGTGTTTGTGTCTGTCTCTGTGTCTGTGTCTGTCTCTGTGTCTGTCTCTGTGTTTGTCTCTGTCTATGTGTCTGTGTTTGTCTCTGTGTCTGTGTCTGTGTCTGTGTCTGTGTCTGTCTGTATATGTGTCTGTGTCTGTATCTGTCTCTGTGTATTTCTCTGTGTCTGTGCCTGTGCCTGTGCCTGTGTCTGTCTTTGTGTTTGTGTATGTGTCTGTCTTTGTGTTTGTGTTTGTGTTTGTGTCTGTCGCTGTGTCTGTCTCTGTGTCTGTCTCTGTGTTTGTCTCTGTCTATGTGTCTGTCTCTGTGTTTGTCTCTGTGTCTGTCTATGTCTCTGTCTCTGTGTCTGTGTCTGTGTCTGTCTCTGTCTCTGTGTTTGTGTCTGTCTCTGTGTGTGTCTCTGTGTCTGTCTGTCTCTGTCTCTGTCTTTGTGTTTGTGTTTGTGTCTGTGTCTGTGTCTGTGTCTGTGTCTGTCTCTGTGTTTGTGTTTGTGTTTGTGTTTGTGTTTGTGTTTGTGTTTGTGTCTGTCTCTTTGTTTGTCTCTGTGTCTGTGTCTGTCTCTGTCTGTATATGTGTCTGTGTCTGTATCTGTCTCTGTGTATTTCTCTGTGTCTGTCTCTGTCTCTGTGTATTTCTCTGTGTCTGTGCCTGTGCCTGTGTCTGTGTCTGTCTTTGTGTTTGTGTATGTGTCTGTCTTTGTGTTTGTGTTTGTGTCTGTCTCTGTGTCTGTCTATGTGTTTGTCTCTGTCTATGTGTCTGTCTCTGTCTCTGTCTCTGTGTCTGTGTCTGTGTCTGTCTCTGTCTCTGTCTCTGTCTCTGTCTCCGTCTCTGTCTCTGTGTTTGTGTTTGTGTTTGTGTTTGTGTTTGTGTTTGTGTTTGTGTCTGTCTCTGTGTGTGTCTCTGTCTGTCTCTGTCTCTGTCTTTGTGTTTGTGTCTGTCTCTGTGTCTGTGTGTGTCGCTGTGTCTGTCTCTGTGTCTGTGTCTGTGTCTGTCTCTGTGTCTGTGTCTGTGTCTGTGTATGTGCCTGTGTTTGTGTCTGTCTCTGTGTTTATCTCTTAGTCTGTGTCTGTCTTTGTGTTTGTGTTTGTGTTTGTGTTTGTGTTTGTGTTTGTGTTTGTGTTTGTGTGTGTGTCTGTCTCTGTCTCTGTCTCTGTCTCTGTCTCTGTCTATGTGTCTGTGTCTGTCTTTGTGTTTGTGTCTGTCTCTGTGTCTGTGTCTGTGTTTGTGTTTGTGTTTGTGTCTGTCTCTGTCTCTGTCTCTGTGTCTGTCTCTGTGTTTGTCTCTGTCTCTGTGTGTGTCTCTGCCTGTGCCTGTGCCTGTGTCTGTCTTTGTGTTTGTGTATGTGTCTGTCTTTGTGTTTGTGTTTGTGTCTGTCGCTGTGTCTGTCTCTGTGTCTGTCTCTGTGTTTGTCTCTGTCTATGTGTCTGTCTCTGTGTTTGTCTCTGTGTCTGTCTATGTCTCTGTCTCTGTGTCTGTGTCTGTGTCTGTCTCTGTCTCTGTGTTTGTGTCTGTCTCTGTGTGTGTCTCTGTGTCTGTCTGTCTCTGTCTCTGTCTCTGTCTTTGTGTTTGTGTTTGTGTCTGTGTCTGTGTCTGTGTCTGTGTCTGTCTCTGTGTTTGTGTTTGTGTTTGTGTTTGTGTTTGTGTCTGTCTCTTTGTTTGTCTCTGTGTCTGTGTCTGTGTTTGTGTTTGTGTTTGTGTTTGTGTTTGTGTCTGTGTTTGTGTTTGTGTTTGTGTCTGTGTCTGTCTCTGTGTTTGTCTATGTGTCTGTCTCTGTGTTTGTCTCTGTGTCTGTGTCTGTCTCTGTCTGTATATGTGTCTGTGTCTGTATCTGTCTCTGTGTATTTCTCTGTGTCTGTCTCTGTCTCTGTGTATTTCTCTGTGTCTGTGCCTGTGCCTGTGTCTGTGTCTGTCTTTGTGTTTGTGTATGTGTCTGTGTCTGTCTTTGTGTTTGTGTTTGTGTCTGTCTCTGTGTCTGTCTCTGTGTCTGTCTATGTGTTTGTCTCTGTCTATGTGTCTGTCTCTGTCTCTGTCTCTGTGTCTGTGTCTGTCTCTGTCTCTGTCTCTGTCTCTGTGTTTGTGTTTGTGTTTGTGTTTGTGTTTGTGTTTGTGTTTGTGTCTGTCTCTGTGTGTGTCTCTGTCTGTCTCTGTCTCTGTCTCTGTCTTTGTGTTTGTGTCTGTCT
Organism: Solea solea; assembly: GCF_958295425.1. Lineage (NCBI taxonomy): Eukaryota > Metazoa > Chordata > Actinopteri > Pleuronectiformes > Soleidae > Solea > Solea solea. Next base: position 19,937,612 of record NC_081154.1, read on the forward strand.
CTGTGTCTGTGTGTGTCGCTGTGTCTGTCTCTGTGTCTGTGTCTGTGTCTGTGTCTGTCTCTGTGTCTGTGTCTGTGTCTGTGTATGTGCCTGTGTTTGTGTCTGTCTCTGTGTTTATCTCTTAGTCTGTGTCTGTCTTTGTGTTTGTGTTTGTGTTTGTGTTTGTGTTTGTGTTTGTGTGTGTGTCTGTCTCTGTCTCTGTCTCTGTCTCTGTCTATGTGTCTGTGTCTGTCTTTGTGTTTGTGTCTGTCTCTGTGTCTGTGTCTGTGTCTGTGTCTGTGTTTGTGTTTGTGTTCGTGTTTGTGTCTGTCTCTGTCTCTGTGTCTGTCTCTGTGTTTGTCTCTGTCTCTGTGTCTGTCTCTGTGTTTGTCTCTGTATATGTGTCTGTCTATGTGTTTGTCTCTGTGTCTGTCTCTGTCTGTCTCTGTGTCTGTCTCTGTTTATTTCTCTGTGTCTGTGTCTGTGTTTGTGTCTGTCTCTGTGTTTGTCTCTGTGTTTGTGTTTGTGTTTGTGTCTGTGTCTGTGTCTGTCTCTGTCTATGTGTCTGTCTCCGTGTTTGTCTCTGTGTCTGTCTCTGTGTCTGTGTCTGTCTTTGTGCTTGTCTCTGTGTCTGTCTTTGTGTCTGTGTCTGTCTTTGTGTTTGTGTTTGTGTTTGTGTTTGTGTCTGTGTCTGTCTCTGTCTATGTGTCTGTCTCTGTGTTTGTCTCTGTGTCTGTCTCTGTGTCTGTCTTTGTGTTTGTGTTTGTCTCTGTGTCTGTGTTTGTGTTTGTGTTTGTGTTTGTGTTTGTGTTTGTGTTTGTGTCTGTGTCTGTCTCTGTGTCTGTCTCTGTGTCTGTGTTTGTGTTTGTGTTTGTGTTTGTGTTTGTCTCTGTCTCTGTCTATGTGTCTGTCTCTGTGTTTGTCTCTGTGTCTGTCTCTGTGTCTGTGTCTGTCTTTGTGTTTGTGTTTGTGTTTGTGTTTGTGTCTGTGTCTGTGTCTGTCGGTGTCTGTCTCTCTGTGTCCGTAAAGCTGCGATTGATCTGCTGGAGTACAAAGTGTGAACTCTGAAGGTTGTGTAGTGTGAACTCTGAAGATTGTGTAGCGTGAACTCTGAAGATTGTGTCGTGTGAACTCTGAAGATTGTGTCGTGTGAACTCTGAAGGTTGTGTCGTGTGAACTCTGAAGATTGTGTTGTGTGAACTCTGAAGGTTGTGTTGTGTGAACTCTGAAGGTTGTGTCATGTGAACTCTGAAGATTGTGTCGTGTGAACTCTGAAGATTGTGTAGGTTGTGTAGTGTGAACTCTGAAGATTGTATCGTGTGAACTCTGAAGATTGTGTAGGTTGTGTAGTGTGAACTCTGAAGATTGTGTAGTGTGAACTCTGAAGGTTGTGTAGTGTGAACTCTGAAGATTGTGTAGTGGGAACTCTGAAGGTTGTGTCATGTGAACTCTGAAGATTGTGTCGTGTGAACTCTGAAGGTTGTGAAGGTTGTGTAGTGTGAACTCTGAAGGTTGTGTAGTGTGAACTCTGAATGTTGTGTCATGTGAACTCTGAAGATTGTGTCGTGTGAACTCTGAAGGTTGTGTCGTGTGAACTCTGAAGGTTGTGTCGTGTGAACTCTGAAGATTGTGTCGTGTGAACTCTGAAGGTTGTGTAGTGTGAACTCTGAAGATTGTTTAGTGGGAACTCTGAAGGTTGCTCCACTGCGCTCCCTGCAGGTGTTGAGTTCATCTGCTGGAGCAGCTAAATAGCCTGTGAGTTAAAGTGAGCGAGACAGTGTTGTTAGAGCTCGGTTTCCCCTGAGGCCTGACTTATGGAGCAAACATCTCCTCCTCCTCCTCCTCCTCCTCACTTCATTACCTGCCTACTCTTCATCTGTGTGTCTCCTCCAGCCTGTAATTTATGACCCTCCTCCTCCTCACTGATAAAACATGGCCTCTGGCTCTTCTTCATGTTCCAGGTGGAATAAATTGACTGGGTCTTCGTCCTCTGCTCCGTTTCCTCGCTCAGAGCTACGCTGATCTCTGGAAGCCACTCCCCATTTATCGTCCTCCTCGTCTTTGTCCTGCAGAGACGAGTTAATGTTGCTGCAGCCAGGATTAAAGTTCACAGTTTGAGTGTCTCGCATACAGAATGTAAAACATTTAATGTGTGTCCTTTTCTTGTCTCTTTGTGGACAGTTTGTGTGAGATGTGATGTTTTTGTTTCTTTATCATTTGTGGTAATTCTTTGGTCTTTGAGTCTCTTTTATTGACGTTTATTTTGTCCTTTTGTGAGCGGAAAATCTGTCTCTAGTCTGAACACGGTGGAAAATAGAAGGAGACATGTTGGACATCTTTTTGGACGACATACTATACTGTGACTTTTTTAACATTTTCTTTGTTAAAAAAAAAGGCTAGCTAGCACCTCAAGGCTAGCTGTTTCTCCCATTATTGCAGAATTGTTGATGATGAAGTTGAAATCGAAATGACGCAAATGAACGCACAAGGTTTAGTTTGGGATCTGTTTTGTTTGGTTTTTGAAGGTTTTTAGTTGTTTTTTAACACCCAGACAGACACACACATATTAGTAGTCACATACCTCCAGTGGGATGTGACGTCCTTGTCCACTGGACCACCTTCAGCGCTGGTCAGTCTCCCGACAGAGACAGAGGATCACATAAAATAAGTGAACTGATTAAGGATCAAACAGTTTGTCCTCGTAATTCAACGGATCAATTTTTTTACAACTCTGACCAAGATGAGAAACCAAGAAATTCAGAGTAAGAACATTATCAGACAGTATCTCGTTCCACCAGAAGATGACTTGTTGTCCTAATCTTACAATGAAGTAAAGTTCACACACTTTTAAAACTTTAGACCAGAAACTAATCAAATCAAAATTTAATGTAAACAGTCAAAAGCTCTAAGAAAACCTGAAGAACTGTAGGTGGACGAGAACACTGCTGTGAAGTTATGATGTCATGGGTTCAATTCTTCTGAAGAACAAGACAACGTAAGGTTCAACGTCCACAGTGAAGATCGAGAGGAGACGAAAAATCCCAAATTCTCTAGGAATTGGCGGTGTGGTGTTTTCCTTCAGGACCATAAGGTTGTGGAGTCTACAAGGTCGTCAGTTCAACCACTGCACATTGTGTCCAGTGCAACAGGTTTCCACAAGTCTATTATGATTTTAAAAATGTTCTCACGATGATTCAATGTAAACAGTCAAAGGTTCTAAGAAAATCTAAATGTAGCAGAAGAGGATAAAAACCCTGCTGTGAACTTCTGAGTTTAAAGTTCAACGTCCACAGTGAAGATTGAGAGGAGACGAGAAGTCCTGAAGACTCCAGTGGGATTTTAGACGCGGCTTTGTTCACTCCTCTTCTTCTCCTAATTCCTAGTTCTGGAATGACTTGATTTCTGCTGCTGAGATGAACAGTAGAGGATATTTAAGATAAACAACAACAATAATAATAATAAAATAATCATTATAAAGGTTGAACAGAATATAAGGTTTAACAAATAAAACAGGACGATAAATAACATCAATATTTGATGCTTTTCTGGCTGTTGCCATGGTTACTGTGTTGAACCAACAGTCCAGTTATTGATTCATGATGTTTGTGTTTTGCCTGTTTTCAGCATCGAAACAGTCTTTTCCAACAAGAAAATGAAGTTTGTAAACCACTCACTCTCACACACCAAAGTCCATCGAGAAAATCAGGGATTTTAGCTGCTGGTCCTCTGCTGCCTCGTGTGGTCACTTTGTGTCACTGAGTTAAATCATAATGAAATATTTCAAAAGTGACAAAATCAGACAGTGTCTGGAGGCAGCAGTGGATCTACAGCTCCTGTGTGTGTGCGTGTGTGTGTGTGTGTGTGTGTGTGAGTGTGTGTGTGTGTGAGTGTGTGTGTGAGAGTGTGTGTGTGTGTGTGTGTGTGTGTGTGAGTGTGTGTGTGTGTGAGAGTGTGTGTGTGTGTGTGTGTGTGTGAGTGCGTGCGTGTTGAGAGTGTGTGTGTGTGAGAGTGTGAGTGTGTGTGTGAGTGTGTGTGTGTGTATGTGTGTGAGAGTGTGTGTGTGTGTGAGTGTGTGTGTGTGTGAGTGTGTGAGTGTGTGCGTGTGTGTGAGTGTGTGCGTGTGTGAGTGTGAGTGTGTGTGTGCGTGTGCGTGTGTGAGAGTGTGTGTGTGTGTGTGTGAGTGTGTGTGTGTATGTGTGTGAGAGTGTGTGTGTGTGTGAGTGTGTGTGTGTGCGTGTGCGTGTGTGAGAGTGTGTGTGTGTGTGTGAGTGTGTGTGTGTGTGTGTGTGTGTGTGTGCGTGTGTGAGTGAGTGGTTTACAAACGTTTGTGTAACAGTGAAGATAAAGACGTGAACGATATTCTGCTGCTTTTGAAAAACCCAAATAAATCATAGTTGGAATTCTTCATCACGTTTTACTTTGATTTTTTACGATGTTTGACTGGATATTTTTGACGTACGCTGATATTTTCGTGACAAACTGTGACACAGAGTGTAAATCATATTCTTTATTAAAGATTAAGAAACTCCAAGCAGCATATTCATAAATAAAATAAGGTTTTCCCTTAAATGGACAGAGACAGACTTTACGCTTTGACACTTGGTGTTTTCTGACGTTAGCTGGAGTTTAGCATCGTTAGCTGTCCGTCGCGTTGTCGTGGAAACGTGAGAAAACAAGTTCACGAGAGCAAAAACAGTCTGTTCTGAAGAGAGAAGCGTCCTCGTCCTCGTCCTCTGTTGGACACGCGGTGAGTTGAACGTCATGTGATCACATACTTCATTTTTTTATTTTATGAACCTTTTTCTTTTTGAGACAGTTTAAAACTTTATTGTTTAGATTTAATGAAACAACAACAACAACAAGAAAACAGGAAAATAAAAATAATCTGTTTTTTTAATCTTAAATAATCTGATCTGGACCAAAACCACCACCAGCGACCAGGTCTTGTTCTACAGAACCCAGAACTCCATATGTCCTCATGTTACCCAGAATTCCCTGCTTCTAACTCTAATCAGCTTTCAAACATAAACGTTAAAAACACGACGTTGTTTTCCTCATGAGAAGAAAAACCTGTGGGTTCATGTTGAGCACCGAGGACAGAACCAGATCAAGAACTGGTTCAGGGCTGGTTTTGTCAAAAAAAAAGGAACAAAGTCAGATGTTTCATTTATTTTAATCCCGTTTGACAGAAGAAGGGATTATTTTTGTGGATTTCTTAATTTAAAAGGACATTCAGTTTACATTCAGGTCCATCATGGTCCATCATGGTACACTATGGTCCATCATGGTCCATCATGGTCCATCATGGTACACTATGGTCCATCATGGTCCATCATGGTACACTATGGTCCATCATTGTCCATCTACGTCTGGAGATATGTATGAAGATCAAACAAATGTTTGTGAACTTTGTTAAAGTTTTGATTAACTTTGTGATCGTCAGTGATCGATGATGTGAGTGAAGGTTCAGGGGGATCTTCAGGTTCGGGAGGGTCTTCAGGTCCGGGAGGATCTTCAGGTTCGGGAGGGTTTTCAGGTTCGGGAGGGTCTTCAGGTCCGGGAGGGTCTTCAGGTTCGGGAGGGTCTTCAGGTTCGGGAGGGTCTTCAGGTTCAGGAGGATCTTCAGACACTTTGACAAACACAAACTAAAAAGTCCAAATTCCTCAGGACGCTCAGTAATCGCACTTTACGAACAAAAGACAAGTTTTCGTCGATTAGTTTTTTCGAACAGTCAATGGGAAAGAATCGCCGACATTCCTGCAAGGGATGATGGGAAATATCAGGAGTCTCAAATTAAAATAACTGTGAAACTTTGCAGAAGAAAACTCGTATTAAAACGGATCAGTTTACGATGTCGCGACTTTTTTTCTTCGTTCAGAGTGTTAGTCTGCGTTCACACCAAACTCACCACAAGATCACGTACGAACTTCACGTGAAGTCGCAAATAGACGTAGACTTTGGCGACGCTAACCCTATATTTGAACTCCAGACTCTTCCAACATCGCAACATTGTATCAGGACAAAAGTTACTGTGTGTGTGTTGCAATTAGCTTAGCATTAGCTCCAGGAGAGTCGTGACTGGTTGTGATTCTGCGATCAGTCGTGTGACTTATATAAAATGTTCTGCCCCCTGGTGGAATAATCCAGGCAGGAGTTCGGGTTCAGTTTGGTTTGATCGCAGACGAACATTCGTCTCATGTGAAAAATGAAAAGTTTATATAAAATGAAACGAGTCGTTTTTGTGTAAAATATGAATCAGGTAAAAATTCAACTGTCCCTTCCCCTCCCCGGTAGCCCCTCCCCTCCCCCGTAGCCCCTCCCCTCACGTGTCAAACTATTCACCATTTGAAACAACGTATATTATATATTCAATACAAATAATAAAAAGGTGATTATTTTTCGTCCAATGATATAATTTTATATATTTGGGTTTGTGTTCAACACTAACATGTCCCTACAGTGGTGCATCATGGGTAATCGTTTACATGGATGATCTGTGGAGAGACATCGTTTCATTATTTCGGCACTTAGAAAAAAACAATCACAATGAACCCGCGTCATTGTTTCATATGGAACAAAATTTACAAAGCCATTCAAACGTACAATTTCTTTAACGTACGTTTCTTCTTTAACGTATTATTTCTTTAACGTACATTTCTTCTTTAACGCACGGATGTTTTTATCGCAGTTTTTCTTTGTTTTTTTTATAACTCAACTTCAAAAATTGAGAATATTCAAAATACACTTTGACCTCAATCTCACCCCGTTTTCTTGGTATTTACAGAGAAAAATGACAGCCTTTTTTTAACAGGTCATGAAATACAAAATTTTTTTTTTACCTTTGTACGTTTTTTTTTTGTTGTTGTTTTTTTGTCGTCTATAATATTTTTCCACTCAGAACTGATTCACATCCAGAACCAAAGTCCAGACACCAAGTTACCGGTGACGCAGTTCGACCATGTCCTGTCCCACTTAAGCCCCGCCCCCTGCCTGTAGCACTATATGGACGTACTGTGGGCGGGGTCAATGGCTTCTGGTCTGGGTCCTGCGGAGACTCCCTGGTAGGACATTGGCATGGGCGTCTTGCCAGGACTCTGGCGGAACATTCCCCCGTTGGGGGCCCGGTGTTTGCACTGCATGGTGCCGCTGAGAGGGTGGTGCAGCGGCAGCGTGCTGCTGCCAACGCCCGGGGGCGGGGCCAGCGTCCTGCTGAGGGTCCCCCCATGGTGAGGTAGGGGAAGAGGAGGAGGCGGCGCCCCCTCCCCGGGGAGGAAGGTGGTCACAGCGAGGCCCGAGGGCGGGTGGTGGTAGTTCCGCACAGACTCCGCCCCTGACGCCAGCGAGGCCTGGCTGGGCTGCATGCTGCCGATGTCCAGCGCAGAGATCTCGATAGACGGACCGGGGATCTGCTTGTGCGCCAAGTCCTCGTCCAAAAGACTGTTCATACGGCGGTGCACCTGCTCCAGGTTCACCTCCTTGTCCTACAAGAGGAGGAGGAGGAGACAGGGGGAGGAGGAGGGACAGGACAGAGAGGCTGAGATTGGCGACAGGCCGGTGTCTCAGACGTCAGGACGTCGTTTGAACTGAGGCCACAGAAACAAACATCTGTCACATTTAGTTTGAAATCAAACTTGGCCTAAAGTTTAAAAAAGAAACTGAAGAAACGGACTGAGCATGTTTGTTGTAAAGCTGTCGGTAACCATGGAAACACCTGGATGCCTTTAAACAAAGACGTGTCTAATGTCTTTAAACATGAGACAAAAGTTAATCTGAGAAAATGAGTTTGTTAAACTTAATCCTGATCTCAGGCAGCGGATGACGATGGCCCGCTGCTCTTAGTTTGGCCTTGTTCTGTTGTCTTGTCTTGTCCCCTCTGGGGGACGTGTTCGTCCTCTCTGTCCTTGAAGCTGAAAACTACTGTAAGTGATTGTTTTTACATTTACAGAGTTTTCAAATAAAATGGAGTGAGCCGGATTTTCAAAACATCACAGACAGTGGTCAGTAGTAGTGTAGATAGTGTGGACAGTGTGGACAGTAGTAGTGTGGACAGTGTGCACAGTGTGGACAGTGTGGACAGTAGTAGTGTGGACAGTGTGGACAGTAGTAGTGTAGATAGTGTGGACAGTGTGGACAGTAGTAGTGTGGACAGTGTGCACAGTGTGGACAGTGTGGACAGTAGTAGTGTGGACAGTAGTAGTGTAGATAGTGTGGACAGTGTGGACAGTAGTAGTGTGGACAGTGTGGACAATAGTAGTGTGGGTAGTGTGGACAGTGTGCACAGTGTGGACAGTGTGGACAATAGTAGTGTGGACAGTAGTAGTGTGGACAGTGTGGACAGTAGTAGTGTGGACAGTGTGGACAGTGTGGACGCGGTGAGATCGTCGTCATAAATATTCATCTTCGTGTCTCTGATCTTTTTTTTTGCTTTACAACAAACATTTTTTTTCTGCTCAAACTTTGACGATGATTTTAGTCACATGACTCATTTACACTGTTAATGATTATCACACACACATTCATGTATGAAGCAGCAGTACACACACACACACACACACACAAACAAACATGAAGGAGCTGTGATGTGTTCACACGTATTCATTCATTCATTAACACATGAACTGCGTTCAAATGTCTTTGGCTCTTATTGTGAAAGGCGTTAGCGCTAAATGCTAACGTGTACAATCAAACATGGAGGACGATGATGATTCCAGTGTTTGCTGCCCCCTGGTGGTCTGTGTGCAGTTACATCCACTGACCAAAACATGTTTATGTACACGGAAAGACTGTAAATGTCCCCCCCCTGTGGCCAGAGACTGAACTGCAGGACAAACAATTACTCAAAAACAAAGATGGAAGTTTTAAAGTTCACGTCAGAAACATCAAACCAGCTGGGATTAAACCTGGGATTAAACCTGTGCCTGCAGCTGGGATTCAATCTGGGAATAAACCTGTGACTGAAGCTGGGATTCTATCTGGGATTAAACCTGTGACTGCAGCTGGGATTAAACCTGTGACTGCAGCTGGGATTCAATCTGGGAATAAACCTGTGACTGCAGCTGGGATTCAAGCTGGGATTAAACCTGTGACTGCAGCTGGGATTAAACCTGTGACTGCAGCTGGGATTCAATCTGGGATTAAACCTGTGACTGCAGCTGGGATTAAACCTGTGACTGCAGCGACAGTTACTTTGTTGTTCATAAATTAATAAAAATAATCTATTTAAAAACACAGTCGTTAATTCAATTCTGCTCGACAGGCGGGAAAATAAGGTCAAAGGTCATGAAACGTGTTCACACAGACGTTTGACTAAATCAAGAAAAAACATTTAACCAAAGTTTGTAGTGAAGCTGAAACACGAGAGTTCAACTGAAAAGAAACGTGTGCATTTTAAACTGCAGCCCCCTCTAGTGGTGGAGGCTGGAACTGTGGGAGTTTTAATGGAAATGAAGTTTAAAAAAAAATAGATAAGAAAGAAAATGAACACATGACATGGGTTTTCAGTGTTAGTGTGGTTAAATACATAATTATGAAGTCAAATATGAGGCTGCTGTTGTCGTCATCATTGTCACTGTGTTGTCTTTGATCGGATCATTGTGTACGAGTTCTATTCTGACCTGTATCAATAGCCTCTGCTTCATCCCAGCCTCTCTCTCTGTCTGTCCACATGTCCCTCCTCCCCTCCGATGAAGCAGCTGTTATGTCATTATAAACCCTGGCCAGTCTGAAATCCTTAGTGACCTGCACGAGATCATAGACACAGCAGAGACATGAGAGAAGGACACACACACACACACACACACAGTGTCCACACACAGACACACATGCAGTGTCCACATACACACACACGCAGTGTCCACACACAGACACACACACAGTGTCCACACACAGACACACACACAGTGTCCACACACAGACACACGCAGTGTCCACACACAGACACATACAGTGTCCACACACAGACACACGCAGTGTCCACACACAGACACATACAGTGTCCACACACACACACACACACACACACACACACACAGAGTGTCCACACTGACAGACGTGAGACAGGGACACCTGGACGCTGCGTTGCTCACACTTTAGTTTATGGATCCATGTCACATGACCACAGCCTGTTTCCTCTGTGTGTGTGTGTGTGTGTGTGTGTGTCCAGGTGTGGTGAGGGGGCGGAGCTTGTATGAACACAGGTCTCAAGTCAGTTTATGTTCACGTGTTTAACTTCACACTTTGTTCATATACAAACGTTTTGTCATAGATTTGACTTTTACTTTGACTTTTACAGGGGTGGAGTGGCTCAGTGGTTAAGACCGGTACCCTGTGTGCAAAAGTCTTCATGGTCGCAAGTTCAACTCCACCCCTGGCAGGTTGTACTCAATTCCCTTGTAAATCGCTTTGGATAAAAGTGTCTGCTAAATGACACGTAATGTACTTAGTAACAGATTTTAAATGTGATGTTGTGTTACCACATGTGGCAACTGGGATTAAACTGGGATTAAACCTGTGAGTGCAACTGGGATTAAACTGGGATTAAACCTGTGAGTGCAACTGGGATTAAATTGCTGCTCGGATTAAACCTGTGACTGCAACTGGAATTAAACTGGGATTAAACCTGTGAGTGCAACTGGGATTAAATTGCTGCTGGGATTAAACCTGTGACTGCAGCTGGGATTAAAACTGGGATTAAACCTGTGACTGCAACTGGGATTAAACTGGGATTAAACCTGTGACTGCAACTGAAATTAAACTGGGATTAAACCTGTGACTGCAACTGGGATTAAACATGTTTTTGCTGCTGGGATTAAACTGCTGCATGTAGTAACACGTAATAACATGTACTGTACATGTAATAACATGTTATTATGAGAGGCATAATAACAGCGTCTCAGTCTTTTAAATGCAGTTAACGCTGTTCGTCTAAACCTGAGTCTTCATGAACAAGTTATTTTTCCCGTGTGTCAACCATAGACTGTAGATTTCAACCAGGTGTGTAATCTGAGGACAGTTAGTGATTGTATGACATACTGTATAATGCATATTTAATGAGTTTTTAAAACTTAAAACAAAGTACATATAACAGGCTACAGCAGCAGAGGTCGTGTATTAATTATTCCAGTGTTGTGTGTTTGTTCCTGGGATCAGAAAAAACGTTCAGTGTTTATGATGAATTAGTGATTAGATCTGTTCTACAGCATCATTCTTCTGAGGAAATGTTTGTGTGGTTCTGTTTCAGCAGCTTTGATATTTATTTAGCTGCTCTTTAATGAAATGACTACATGAACCTGCTGATCTGTCTCAGAGACAAACTGTGGACTTGTCTTTGTCCACTTCAGCACCATGGACAGCAAGCGACACAAGACACAAATGGCAATTTTCCACCACACAGTCCTGGCTCAGCTTGACTCTACACAGTGTGGGTCATTTTCCGTGACTTCGTAGCTCCTCCTCAAAGTGGGCGGAGTCATCATATCACTGTGGTGACATGTTTTTCTACATAAACAAACTAGTGACGTGTTGTTTTGGGTGAAACTGAATCATTAGAATCATTTGTTGAAAGAATGGTTCAGTACCGAACTGAAATACAACTGAACGTCTGACAAAGTCGCTGAACTGAAATACCACTGAACATCTGACACAGTCGCTGAACTGAAATACAGCTGGACATCTGACACAGTCGCTGAACTGAAATACCACTGAACGTCTGACACAGTCGCTGAACTGAAATACAGCTGAACGTCTGACACAGTCGCTGAACTGAAATACCACTGAACGTCTGACAGAGTCGCTGAACTGAAATACCACTGAACGTCTGACACAGTCGCTGAACTGAAATACAGCTGGACATCTGACACAGTCGTTGAACTGAAATACAGCTGAACGTCTGACACAGTCGCTGAACTGAAATACCACTGAACGTCTGACACAGTCGCTGAACTGAAATACCACTGAATGTCTGACACAGTCGCTGAACTGAAATACAGCTGAACATCTGACACAGTCCCTGAACTGAAATACAGCTGGACATCTGACACAGTCGCTGAACTGAAATACAGCTGAACATCTGACACAGTCGCTGAACTGAAATACCACTGAACGTCTGACACAGTCGCTGAACTGAAATACAGCTGAACGTCTGACACAGTCGCTGAACTGAAATACCACTGAACGCCTGACACAGTCGCTGAACTGAAATACAGCTGAACGTCTGACACAGTCCCTGAACTGAAATACAGATGGACATCTGACACAGTCGCTGAACTGAAATACCACTGGACATCTGACACAGTCGCTGAACTGAAATACCACTGAACGTCTGACACAGTCGCTGAACTGAAATACAGCTGAACATCTGACACAGTCCCTGAACTGAAATACAGATGGACATCTGACACAGTCGCTGAACTGAAATACCACTGAACGTCTGACACAGTCGCTGAACTGAAATACCACTGAACGTCTGACACAGTCACTGAACTGAAATACCACTGAACGTCTGACACAGTCGCTGAACTGAAATACAGCTGAACGTCTGACACAGTCGCTGAACTGAAATACCACTGAACGTCTGACACAGTCGCTGAACTGAAATACCGCTGAACGTCTGACACAGTCGCTGAACTGAAATACCACTGAACGTCTGACACAGTCGCTGAACTTAAATACCACTGAACGTCTGACACAGTCGCTGAACTGAAATACAGCTGGACATCTGACACAGTCGCTGAACTGAAATACAGCTGAACGTCTGACACAGTCGCTGAACTGAAATACCACTGAACGTCTGACACAGTCGCTGAACTGAAATACCACTGAATGTCTGACACAGTCGCTGAACTGAAATACAGCTGAACTGAAATACCACTGAACGTCTGACACAGTCGCTGGACTGAAATACCACTGAACGTCTGACACAGTCGCTGAACTGAAATACCACTGAACGTCTGACACAGTCGCTGAACTGAAATACCACTGAACGTCTGACACAGTCGCTGAACTGAAATACCACTGAACGTCTGACACAGTCGCTGAACTGAAATACAGCTGGACGTCTGACACAGTCGCTGAACTGAAATACAGCTGAACGTCTGACACAGTCGCTGAACTGAAATACCACTGAACGTCTGACACAGTCGCTGAACTGAAATACCACTGAACGTCTGACACAGTCGCTGAACTGAAATACAGCTGGACATCTGACACAGTCGCTGAACTGAAATACCACTGAACGTCTGACACAGTCGCTGAACTGAAATACCACTGAACGTCTGACACAGTCACTGAACTGAAATACCACTGAACGTCTGACACAGTCACTGAACTGAAATACAGCTGAACGTCTGACACAGTCGCTGAACTGAAATACAGCTGAACGTCTGACACAGTCGCTGAACTGAAATACCACTGAACGTCTGACACAGTCGCTGAACTGAAATACAGCTGAACGTCTGACACAGTCGCTGAACTGAAATACCACTGAACGTCTGACACAGTCGCTGAACTGAAATACAGCTGAACGACTGACACAGTCGCTGAACTGAAATACCACTGAACGTCTCACACAGTCCCTGAACTGAAATACCACTGAACGTCTGACACAGTCGCTGAACTGAAATACCACTGAACGTCTGACACAGTCGCTGAACTGAAATACCACTGAACGTCTGACACAATCCCTGAACTGAAATACAGCTGAACGTCTGACACAGTCGCTGAACTGAAATACCACTGAACGTCTGACACAGTCACTGAACTGAAATACCACTGAACGTCTGACACAGTCGCTGAACTGAAATACAGCTGAATGACTGACACAGTCACTAAACTGAAATACAGCTGAACGTCTGACACAGTCACTGAACTGAAATACAGCTGAACGTCTGACACAGTCGCTGAACTGAAATACCACTGAACGTCTGACACAGTCGCTGAACTGAAATACAGCTGAACGTCTGACACAGTCGCTGAACTGAAATACCACTGAACGTCTGACACAGTCGCTGAACTGAAATACAGCTGAACGTCTGACACAGTCGCTGAACTGAAATACCACTGAACGTCCCACACAGTCCCTGAACTGAAATACCACTGAACGTCTGACAGTCGCTGAACTGAAATACCACTGAACGTCTGACACAGTCGCTGAACTGAAATACCACTGAACGTCTGACACAATCCCTGAACTGAAATACAGCTGAACGTCTGACACAGTCGCTGAACTGAAATACCACTGAACGTCTGACACAGTCACTGAACTGAAATACAGCTGAACGTCTGACACAGTTGCTGAACTGAAATACAGCTGAACGTCTGACACAGTCGCTGAACTGAAATACCACTGAACGTCTGACACAGTCGCTGAACTGAAATACAGCTGAATGACTGACACAGTCACTAAACTGAAATACAGCTGAACGTCTGACACAGTCACTGAACTGAAATACAGCTGAACGTCTGACACAGTCACTAAACTGAAATACAGCTGAACGTCTGACACAGTCGCTGAACTGAAATACCACTGAACGTGGTCGTGATCGGATTCGCGATAGCCAGCTGCTGTCGCTGCGCTCACTACAGCCAATTAGAAAGAATGAAGGCGGAGTCAAAAAGACTCATGGGCGGGGGTTTATATGAGTATGTTAGTCAAAGTTTCTGAGAACAGTGAAGTTAGTTTGAGGTTGGAGGGACGTGATGGACGGAAAAAAACACAAGAAAATGAGGGGAATAATAATAAAAAAAAGACCAAATTTGATTTCAATCAGTGGCCTGTTCTGTCCTGTCTGCCCTGCCTCTCCTACAGCTCCCCCTGTCTACAGCTGCGTGTACTGCAGCTCCACTAAGTCGGGGCTGACGTCAGCGTTTGGATCCTTAAAGTAGAGCGTGGCAGTGTCCTCCCCCCAGCGGCCCGGCCGCCGCGCCCTGACCTCGGTCACCTCTTTGGGCTGCTCCTGCCGGCAGCGGTTGCTGCTCCACCACGCCTCCAGTGCCGCCACCAGGCACGCCAGCAGCAGCCCGGTGGCCAGGATGCAGAAGACACCCGCGAAGCTGTGCAGGCGCAGGGAGCGGCCGTCGGGACTGGAGCCGGCATGAGTGTTGAGATTACAGCGACCGGTGCGAGGCCACCACTTCTGCTTCATGATGTCCAGGTCTCCTTTATCCTGGAGCTCCAGGATCCTGAGGGGAGGACAGACGGGAGGACAGAGGACAGAGAGGACAAGGAGAGAGAAGCTGAGTTAATATTTTTAGAAGATGATTAAAACAGTTTTAATGTGGTTTATTATGGGATGTAGGAAATGATATTTAGTTTCCAGGTTTTTCTTCTGGATTATTTTCTGTTTGTTTGTATCGATTTTTTTTTCGTTTCTTTCTCTTTTTCAAGCATGAAATAATAAAATAATAACAATAATGATTTTCTGTGTTTTTCATCATGAGGAAAAGCAGGAAATTCATTCATTCATTCAACAGTCATTCATTAATAATCACATAAAATAACATGAAATATAAATGATCAAATCTGAAAAAACAGATCAATCATTAAAAATCAACATGAAAAACCCAAATAAAGTGATATAAATATTATTATTTATAATAGTTTTAAATATGAAAGTTATCAAACTCTCAAAAACCAGAAAAACAAACATAATTGTTATAAATATAAATATAACCACAGAATTAGGATTAGAATGTAACAATGTGAAAGTGATTGATTTTAAACGGCCACAAGGGGGAGCTTCATCTTTCCTGAGTCATGTGTGTCTTTGTGACATATTCATTCATTCATGTGACGTGTTCATTAGTTCATGTGTTCATGAGATCATGAGTTCATGTGTTCATGAGTTCATGTGTTCGTGTGTTCATGAGTTCATGAGTTCATGTGTTCATGTGTTCATTAGTTCATGAGATCATGAGTTCATGTGTTCATGTGTTCATGTGTTCATGAGTTCATGTGTTCGTTCCCTTTTTTTCAGCGTTGACAGAGAACAACTTGGACAAAAGCTCGACATGAGGCATCGCTCTCTTACTGAAGTGATGCATTATGGGTAATTACAGCGCTTATCAGTGAGAGTTCGATCGATGACGACGACAAGATTTCAAAAATAATCAGTCGACAAAAGACTTTTATTTTGACGAGTTCCTTCACAATAAGTGTGAGTCTGTGCGTGTGACTGAGTTAATTGGTGAATGACTGTGTGACTGAGTGAAGGTGTGAATGATTGACTGAGTAAACGTGTGATTGAGTGAATGGTGAATGTGTGACTGTGTGAATCAATAACTGAGTGACAGAGTGAATGTGTGGTGACAGGGTGGATGTGCTCACCTCTGGGAGAACAGGTCAATATAAGGACTGAGTGACAGAGTGAATGTATGGTGACAGGGTGAATGTGTGGTGACAGGGTGGATGTGCTCACCTCTGGGAGAACAGGTCTCTGTAAGTACTGAGTGACAGAGGGAATGTGTGGTGACAGGGTGAATGTGCTCACCTCTGGGAGAACAGGTCTCTGTAAAGACTGACTGACAGAGTGAATGTGTGGTGACAGGGTGAATGTGCTCACCTCTGGGAGAACAGGTCTCTGTAAAGGATTGAGTGACAGAGTGAATGTGTGGTGACAGAGTGAATGTGTGGTGACAGGGTGAATGTGCTCAGCTCTGGGAGAACAGGTCTCTGTAATGACTGAGTGACAGAGTGAATGTGTGGTGACAGGGTGAATGTGCTCACCTCTGGGAGAACAGGTCTCTGTAAGGACTGAGTGACAGAGTGAATGTGTGGTGACAGGGTGAATGTGCTCACCTCTGGGAGAACAGGTCTCTGTAAGGACTGACTGACAGAGTGAATGTGTGGTGACAGGGTGAATATGCTCACCCCTGGGAGAACAAGTCTTTGTAAGGACTGAGTGACAGAGTGAATGTGTGGTGACAGGGTGAATGTGCTCACCTCTGGGAGAACAGGTCTCTTTAAGGACTGAGTGACAGAGTGAATGTGTGGTGACAGGGTGAATGTATGGTGACAGGGTAAATGTGTGGTGACAGGGTGAATGTGTGGTGACAGGGCGAATGTGTGGTGACAGGGTGAATGTGCTTGACTCTGGGAGAACAGGTCTCTGTAAGGACTGAGTGACAGAGTGAATGTGTGGTGACAGGGTGAATGTGCTCACCTCTGGGAGAACAGGTCTCTGTAAGGACTGACTAACAGAGTGAATGTGTGGTGACAGGGTGAATGTGTGGTGACAGGGTGAATATGCTCACCCCTGGGAGAACAAGTCTTTGTAAGGACTGAGTGACAGAGTGAATGTGTGGTGACAGGGTGAATGTGCTCACCTCTGGGAGAACAGGTCTCTTTAATGACTGAGTGACAGAGT